>NW_017277137.1:220819-226288 GCF_001594065.2 Cyphomyrmex costatus | reverse complement strand
CCCCCCCCCCCCCGAGAGGGTGGGTGAAAAACGATTATTTACGTGCAACGTCACGCCGGCCGGGGCCTTGGAGCATCGAAATCGCGCTACGAATATAGTTTTTGCGCGAGTTGGAAACTTCCTTCGGACAAGTTTCCACGGAGGAGAGCGAGGCCAAGTTTCGAATATGCCGGGGCTATGCCGCTGACGCCTTTGCAAGAACCGTCTCGCCCACCCTCCCTCGAGACGCGACCGCCCCTGAAGAGTTTCTAATTAAAGATCCGAACTTTATTCCGTATAGCAAGAAATCGCTCTATACGCGTACTGCACGAAAACTGCGCTCTTCAAATGCGAGAACGTGAGAGAGAAACTTTCCGAGATCGTGCGAATATATATTATTGTATTCGTGTATGTAGATGCCGATTATTGCGACGACGGCAGAATGAAAAAATAGAGACATCGATAAAGTAAAATCGATTTAAAAAAAATTCTATGGAGTAAACTCGCGCGAAAATAATCTCGTGTTTTCATACAACGCACCTTGAAGAGGAGACTTGACTTGGTCCCTCTCGGCCGCTTGGTGCTGCCGCGATTTTCGCTCCAGCTCGAGTTCCTGCACCAGCGATTCTGCGACAAAAAAAAGCACACGAAATTGACAGACAACTGAACAACAAAACGACAGGGGCGTGTGTGTGTTGTGTGTGGCAAAGCATTTATAATATAGCCTACATAATACAATACTGTTCCGCTATGTAATCAACGCGCATAATGTAGTCTCACTAGCGTTCTCTCGGCTTAAGATTAATATCGGCGTTCGGATAACGCGCTCCGTTGCCTCGACAGCGTTGAAGGAATCGCCTCGAGGAGAGAAGTCCGTCGGCTCGCAACGCGCACGGACGGCGGGAACGACGCGCGGATTCGACGAGGCGTGAACCACGCGCGCGAAGGATGAAACGAAGCGGTAATTAGTGCAAAACCGGCAGCTACCGTCAGCCGCGCGCAAAAGGGGGATGGAAAAGGGACGAGCGGGATAACGGACGAAGGCAGGCGTGAAAGGGCCGCGGGTTTGCTCACTGAATTTCGCAAGGATTAGGGTGAAAACTGGAAAATGTCCCTTTAATGATATCGCGCCGAATTAACCGGGCACACGCGTCTCGCTCCTGTCCTTTCGAGCGATTTATGCAATAGACGCCATTTACAAAATTACGCGATTTTCTTCGAGCTGGAGTAAGTTATTATATCGAACCAAAAATTGACTATCTTCATTTTTACGATTAATTAATTAAAATTTATTGATGAATCAAAATATCGAGTGCAATGATATCTTTGATAATAATATCTTTGTGATTACCGATTAAATAAAAAATATATATCATACGTGATTTAAAACTTTTTAATTTTTGTAATTAAAAAATAAGAAAGTTTTCTCTCGTAAGTTATCTGTCATATAGAATATTTTTCTCAATGCAGAGAATCAAATGGGGAAGGACGGTGAAGAAATACATTATATACAGCGCGCGCGAGCGTGCGACGAAAGGACGCGAATCTGATCGGTAAGCGTGAAATGGCGCCTCCTTGAGCAAAGAGCAATGGTAAAATCCAATTGCGAAGCCATTAAGTCCCGGTTAACCGGCGTGCGAGAGGAGTCGGCATCGACGATGCTCTCTGTCCCGCGTTCTCCCTTTCCCCCGTTCTGTCCTGCTCCATCTTTATCGGCGGGACTAGAGACGACGGGGCCGAGATTCCATTATGCTTTGAGCAACAATAGCTGAGGGCTGTTTCGTGGCACGTGGGTGTGAATTCGTGCGTTCGTCAGGGCCGTTATATTCCACGACTTTGGGGCACACGGAGAGCAATGTTTGCGTTTCGCTGAGCCAAATTACCTCTCGCGCCCTTATCCACGCGCGGGGTGTCGCGTCCCTTTGATATCCAAATGACAATTTAACTGCTCTAGATATAACGCTCTCTCGCTCGCTCGGCGAGTCTCACGGAGAAGGGTGGAGTGTAGGTTGGGATGAGAAGACACCTCGAGGCGAAGGGCCGATTTAAGGAAACTTTCTTGCTTCATTCGGAACGGTCGAGGATACACCTTTTGTTACATCGAGCCGAGATAAAGACCACGAAAAAGCGATTTGATTGATTGTGCACGTACTCCTTTTTTTAGGGAGGGGTATTCTCTCGTCTCTCGTTTTTTTTTCCATTCTAATAACTTGGCGAACATTCGCCATCGTCGTATTGTCTGTCGATCCGTCCGACGTAAGAAAGTGACGTGCACATCGACGACGACTTGGAAATCCAGATTCGCGATTTCTCGCGGGTATCGTTGCGTGCGTAGCGTATCGAATGAAGAAAGAAGAGATCTCGTCGCTCGATCCCGTGGAATTCTGCACACAGCGTATCTCGAGAGTCCAAGAAGAATGAACCGCTAATAGTTTCGCTACCGTCTTACACACCCTGACAAATCGTCCGGACAATGAAAACAATTTCAGGCCGTGGCCGCCGTACGGGGGCCTCGTCGGGGCCCTAAACGGTTCGTATTGTGTGCCATCGCATCGCGCGCCATATCACCCTGACTTTTTGGAGGGGGGTGGTGGCGGTGGTACGAGGCATGAGGCGAGGGTCCCCCCCCTAAAAAAGACGTCTGTTGAAAAAGAAGAGGGGTCCCGATGGCTCGCCCCTCTATGACTCCGCATTTATCCGCACGTAATTAACTCCGACACAATGCGGTCCGCGAGGAGAGGCCACCTTGCCTCATGGGTAGAAGAAGAAAACGAACCGAATCGAAACCCGAGGACGCGCGGGGCGAGAATGCACGCTCGCGCAAGTCGGGGGTCTCGCAAGAACTGGAAAAACTCTCGCGCATTGTTCACCTAAGATCGAGAATACACCTTCTCGCGTACGCGAACTTCATTATTATATTCCCCTGAAAACACTCGATCCAACGAGATGAATTCCACGAAGACGACCAATAACTTGCAATTGATAAGCGCTCTCTCGCCAGACGTTCGCGCTTTTTATTCCATAACAGTTTTTTTGCGATTACACACAGAGCCGAGAAGCTTCCTCCGCGAAACCTGCCGAGAACGACGGCCTTGAGATTTAACCGGATTTGCCGCGGCGGCGCCGGATATCGGATATAATCGTCAACGTGATGAGTGCACTCGACATGTTTCGTTCTTGCGCGAACGGCGAAAAAAGCAATTTAAGTATCACATCGAAACGACGGTAATTGGTTGAATGCTCTTGCTCACTCAAGAATCTCGAAGAACCTGAGGGTTAGTGACGTTCGCCAGCAAAAAGGGATATAGGGTACGGGACGAGGACAAAGGGGCAGGCGGGGAAGCATCTAGAGGGTTGATTTCGTGTAGCATCGCGTTTTTAATGTTCTGATCTTTATGTAAAGCAGACGAGGTTCGAAAGGCGGAGAGCAGCAGCAGCAGCAGCAGCAGCGAACGGAAAGCAGAGGGCCGGAAAGCGAGATATAGGAAGGAGGGGTGAACGGAAGATGCGAATAAGGGTGGGGATAGACGCTTGAGCGCCAAGCCGACCATGAAATTGTATGAATCAAGGAGCCGCATGGAGCACAGCGCGGAGACACAAAAAGCGGACGAACTGGGAGGAGAGAGGACGCGCAGGAAGAGAGAAACGAGGATGAATCTTCGATGCGGCCCGGGCCTCTCTTCCTCGCTTTCGAATCGCGCGAATCTTATAATTTCAAATTTCCGTTAAGTGTGATCACCTATCATCCTCTACCTCTCGGTCTATTTACTTTCTTTTCCTCCTTCACCCGCACTCTGTTCTCTCCCCACTATATCACGAAGTCGAAATGCTACACCAAGATGTTCTACATCCATTCGAAGTCCGTTCGAGAAAATATAATACAAACGCACATCGCTAATTCAATCACGACTTGTCGATGAAGTCTGTTCAAGCAATGTCATCAATAATATTTAAAAACAAATTAACGATATCCAGGACGATCGATGAGTCTCGCTCGGTAATTGTTCTTTCTCCAAGCCGCATAAAAATCTCTCTCCTCCGTATTCTGCCATTCGCGTCAAAGCTCTCCAGTAACGAATTTAATCCCCTCACAATCCGGCGCCTTTCCAATCGGCGCCCGCGGCGCGTTGCAAAATAAGTCGAGAACAGATTTTTCTGTCTTTTTCGTATGCATTCATAGTAAACTTAAAAATCTCCGAAAATAACATCGATCGATTTATCTTCTTGTCATTAATGTCGCAAATTACGCAATTCTACAATAATTCGAAAGAGTGTATCTAATCCATCCTGATCGCTATTTGAGATTCGTTATATTCGTTATTTTTCAAGACATATAAGAAAGCGGAAGAAAACGCCCCGAGCAGTGGTCGCCGCGTGCGGAGAGGGTCTTGGAACAACCCCAATATTCCTGACAACACCTACCTCACCGTCAGCTTGCAACCACGCGAGCTACCATCGCGTTTAGATCGAAACTCTACCTTTCTGCTGCCCTCGCTTTCCCTCCTGTCTTCCCTGTCCGATTTCTCCTGTCCCGGCTTGTTCGCCGGAAAACCACGTCGTCGTGCCTTGTGGATATATTCAAGGCGGGGGATGTTTCCAAGCACTCCGCCCTACCTCCGCCGCCCACGTTGGCGCGTCGGCTTCCTTCAGCCTTTATATCGCCCGTACACACGCGTCACGCTTTATCACTCTTCCGCGGGGTTATTGTCTTTCCGCGTAATGCTCTACGCACGTGCACGTACGCAGGTGCGACGCTCGCATTTTCTCGGCCGCGTGGGCGGCTGGAAAGCTGGAAATAATCCGGGGCGCGCGCGCGTTCAACGGAGCCCGTCCGTCGTCGTTGTTGTCGTCGTCATTTTTCCTCCCGAGGCGATACGCTTGATTTGCGGGACTGAAGCTTAAAACTTTTTTACTTCTCGACAACGTTTGACTTTCATTTTTCTCCCTTTTTCAGTTTGTAGACCGCACGGTATTCAAGGTTAATTCATTCGTGGAAGCGTCCAAGCGCGGCGTGTAAAGACTAAAAGGGTTTAGCGTTTAACGACGTTAAAGCCGTAGCTGTATGCTGATGCTGATCTCACAAGACATCGATGAAAAATGATACCGGCGTATACCTCGATGCCTCGATCGCGATTATTCCCATTTCGAATAATTCCCGAGGACTTCGTCCATCAAATATTAATGCCCGCGCGGCGATTTAGAATGATTGCGGTCGCAGGGTAGAAGATGGAGGTACAGTGCACCACACCGTGGAGCAATCTCGCAAAGTCTCGGTGTGGGTGTGTTCGTACGTGCTTACGTCTCTTCGTGCGGTGGAAGAAACACGGTTGGGCAGGATAGGAAGGGGGAAGAAGCAGGGGAGTTAGGCGAAGAGGCATAAGGGGGGGGGAGGGAGAGGGAGGAAATAAACGATAGAGACAGCGAAGCTGAAAATGGTGGTTTGAGAAGGAGGATGGAGAGAGCGAGAAAGAGAGAGAGAGAGAGAGAGAG
>NW_017277137.1:220484-220771 GCF_001594065.2 Cyphomyrmex costatus | reverse complement strand
GAGAGAGAGAGAGAGAGAGAGAGAGAGAGAGAAAGACGGAGAAAGCAAGAGTGTTGCAAAATCAAGAGGGAGGTAGGACAGGGGCACGAGTAGGAGGGAGGAGAGGGGGGCTATGGTTGCTGCGAAATTATTGCATATAGTCTGAATATTAAAGCGTGGCGGAGTGCCTCGTCGTACTCTGTGGATGGTGGACGACGTGGAGGAATCGCGCGTCGTGCATACTTGTACACGTACACCGCGTCGTATGTACGTACGTCGTACATATACACGCGCGCGTGAGAGAGAGA
>NW_017277137.1:167948-220474 GCF_001594065.2 Cyphomyrmex costatus | reverse complement strand
ATGTTGAGAGAGAGAGAGAGAGAGAGAGAGAGAGAGAGAGAGAGAGAGAGAGAGAGAAAGGAAGAGACCAACGCGACGTAAGAGAGGGCGGGAGAGGCATCGCAGGAGGCTGGAAGAGGTTTAAGGGAAGCGCGGAGGGAACGTGAGAGTGGAAGAAGGAAGGGAGGACAGGTAACGCCACCGAGAGCCGCGTTGGCCGCCGGGGAAATTACGGCTCCTTCCTTACTTGCGAGAGATGTGCATAAACTCTGCATTACAGCCAGTGGCGCTCATGTGAGTGGGGCGCTATATGCGAGGACACGATCGCGGAATTGCTATCGCATGATTGGAAAAGTAAGGGATGTGACGCGCGCGCGCGATACTGCTAGCAGTAATAGATACTCTTTCTCAAAAGGGTTTATAGTAGCCAGAGCTAAATGGTCGGGGAATTTAGGGTAAGCTGAAGAGCGGTGATAAAGAAACAGATCTCTCTTAAAGGGAAGACTCGACCTATATTTTATCATGGTACGCGAAATATTTTTTTAACGACTAGAGATTTTCAGATTACATCGGGGGGGGGGGGAGATTTATCAATTACTGATTAAAGCTTACAAGGAACACTTCCTTCATTGACAATGTGACAAGAATGAGAGCCATCGCTCGTATAGAATGCATGACTCGAAGACGCGGCGGCGGCGGCGGCGCGGCCCCCGAGGTCCCCTCAGTGGCGTAAGTACCCACCTCAGACGACATTACGTCGAACCACCTCTTTCCCCCCGTGTTTCTTCTCGATGATCACCCCTCCCATCCCCTCTTGCCATCTTGACGCTACTGCTCGACTCGTCTCTCCTCTCCCGCGTTACCCCCGTCTAAATCTCTGTTGTTTATTGCAAATGGATTCCGCATCATGATGCCCGAGTGGCTACGGGACCCTATTCAAATACCTCGTGTTTCCTCGTCAGGACCTGCTCGGTTCCTTCCCCCTCTCCTTGCCGTCTCTCTCTCTCTCTCCCTCCTCCTACCCTCTTCGTGCACGGGGTTGTTATTGCCGGCGGCGTGATTGCTCTCGCTCGAGATCTTTCGAATAATTTACTTTGCACGATACCACCACGACATACTACCACCGTCCGCTCCACCGTCTCTCTAGCCCTCGGGGTCAATCTCCTCTCTTTTCTTCTTTCTCTCTCTCTCTCTCTCTCTTTTTTTTTTGTCAGGGTAATCGAGGATCGAAAGCACTCGGCCGGAAGATCAGAAAAATTGAGTGGATCCTAATACGGGAATGCGATTATCCGAATTAGCGGATCCCGCCGCTGGCTCTGGGCCTGGATTCTCGAATCGTTCTTCCCCCTTCCCGTACTCCCTTGACCTCAAGTTTCTAACACGCGACTGCTACTTTCTCGAATTACTCGAATAAACTTTACAATGTAGATAACAGACTGGTCTTCTTGGGCTGCTTTATTCTTTCCCGTCAGGCTACTCTTTGACGCGCGCGCGTTTTCGAATTCTTTTAAAAATATCTCGCTGAGGTAATGTGTAATTCAATAGTGAACAGTGAAGCTCAAAAGCAATACAACGTATTGGGACACGGCCGGGATGTTTCGAGATATCGGAAAGGAGGAAGAAGCGGAGGCGGGAACGACATGGCTATCGCGATCCTCCGTTAACGATAAGTGCGGCTTAAGAGTATTCCCTGTTTATTTTTCCGCGCGCGCGCGCGCGCGCGCGGTTCCGTGGGAACACCGTGGGAACCGCGAATCGACGATGAAACCGAACGCAACAGAGTACGATGAGGGTGAAGTAGCGTGCCGTTGGTAGAACTGACCTTGGTAGTTTTGCCAGAAGGCCGACGCCTGGCTACCGATGAGATCCAGCCCGTATCCCCATGCGGGCTTCTCCGGTGTCGACGGTTGCTGGGAAGGACGCGGTACTTGCGCCTCCCGGTACTGCTGGGCCGCTGCCTGTTGCTGCTGAAGGGGTTGCTGCGGCGGTTGTTGTTGCGACGACTGCTGCTGCGACTGAGAATGTACCGGGCTAGCCTCCGGCGGCTCCGAACTCGTGCGCGCCTCCGCCGTTACGTTTTCTGCGTCATAGAAAGATAGCAATCGCCCGATTATCGCCGATGTTAAAAAAAAAAAAAATCCGTTTCCGTCTCTAAATCTGTTTTCTCGACATGACGTGCGCGAGCGGAATAGATGAGAAAATTTGATATGTGTCAGCGCAGGAAAGCGAAGCTTCTAAGTAACTCATAAGACCGTGACCATCTCACGACTCACCCCCGACACCCAAGTGGCGGAGTGACGTGCCGTTTGATTTGAAATTAGTATCGCGACTCTCTGGATTTGACAGGATTAATCAGCGGTACCAGTGAGGTATACGGCAGCGGCAACAGTAGCGGCGGCGGCAACGACGGGCGGCGACGGCGACGGAGGCAACGGAGGTAACGCGAAAACGATGAGGTGGAATGACAGACGGTGAGGAGGCAAGAGGTGAAGGAGCCAGGACGAAACATTATATCGGAATAAGAGATTTCACTTAAAGGGTTTCGCGTTTGAGTTTTGGTAGTGACAGGAAGAAGGGTGGCGTGCCGCTTGTTGCTGCTACTTCTACTTGCCGGAGGATCAAGGGGCGAGACGCGCGCGGTACCTAGTCAAGGTGCTGGAACGATGGGGGAGAGAGGCAACAGAAGGGGGGGGAGGGGGAAACAGGCTGCCATCAGCCAGTCGACGACGGAGAGGGATTGCACCGCCGGCAGGGGATAAGTAAGGAATCATATTCTGCCGGGTGTCAGGCTGTTTGCTCTGCCTCGGCGTATTAATTAATTTATTCCGAGATCACCGCTGGCCCCGGGGCTCTTAACGGAGAGACTGACGACGAGCTCGCGAAATCCTGAGAAAACCCGTCCATTTGCAGCGATCTCGTGTCTAATCTACGCGATGAAAATCGAAACGTTTTTTTGTAAAGCAAGATATTAGCGAAGAGTTTTTAGTGCGAGAATAGAGCGTTTTATAAGTAAAACTTCTCTTCGAGAGCTTTTAAATATTAGCTCTTCTTAGGTAAATAACACTTTCGAATTTCGATGATAATATAAATTTGTCGATTTTTGAAAACTTGTTCATATAGAGAAGGCGACACATATTCGCACATACCGGTAATCGCTCTGACTTGCTCCGAGGACGCACCCGTGGCTTTGAGGGCCTCCTCCAATTGTGTGCGCCTCTTGATCTCCAGGTCCAACTGCTCCTGCAGCCGTTTCCTCGCTCGCCGTTCCTTTTTTAAGCGTTTCTGGTAAACCACTGCAACAAAGAATAAGGCAATCATTTATAGCATGACTGATAAAGATTATTATTTGTGACGTATTGTATATTTCGTGAATGTGTTGACACGCGTTTCGGAACGAGGTGATGAAAATACGCGGCAAATTCGCACTGACCATCTCCGTTCCCCAGGTGGCGGAACCCCGGCGTGGTCAGAGTCCAATGGAATTATCCTGGCGTATCATTCTACAGCGGGGGGCTTCACACCGAGCACGGCAGGCCCCAAAACTCAAAGTACACGTCTAAGCGGGGGTCCGATCGTCTCGTCAGCTACCGTGCGTGAATCCGACGGTAGCCGGTCGAGTCGAACGCCCGAGACGAATCGTTTATCGATTTCTCACAGTGAGTCACGCCGTTAAAAAGATACTGCGGGAGCTTGCATTGGACTCCCGTGTTTGCATAATATATGAGTATAAAAAAAGAAAAATACGATAAGAAGGAAAAACTGCTCTTTGCATTTCATTACTTATCAAGTTCTTCATTCATTTCACTTTAACGATACTTACGTTAGATAGTCAAAAGAAATAAATGTTAATGAAAAATAAAACATGTAAGTACAATATAAGTTACACATATATGACATTTTATTTTCAAAGTAATTGCAGTTCTAAAATAAATTCAGCGGAAAATTTAAAACGTGATTTGATCCGAGACGGATTCTCAATCATAAAGTTTCTCTTTGTACTTGTTTTAAAATTGTGTCACGAAGCATTCCAAGGCAATTTGTCGTTCACCGCAAGTATTACAACAACGCAGGCTCGCTCGCTCTTTCGTGTCAGACCATTCATTCTGGTCGCCGCGCTTTCAGACTTCTTTTCCGGATTCCAATGTCCCGTTCTTTGTCGCCAATGCAGACGTATACGAAATCAATCCACCACGATGCGCGCACACAAATTCGTGTCGGAACTCACACACATGCGCGCGCGCAACGTTATAGATACACGTGTAGGACGGCGTGGATTCGTCACGGCGGCGACGGGAGTGCGCGTAGGTTCGCACTCAGATACAACGTATAGGCGATCAGTTTGATCGGTCGAGGAGACCCCCGCGTCGGCGTCTTTGAACGGGCTCTCTTCCCCTGCCCGCTTTAATTATTTTCCGTCATTGTGAACCGACGCGTCCGGCCATTGTATCTTCTCTTGGGCGCATCTCGGCCCTCGACACTTTTGGCTCGACCTCTCTCGCGGACTCCGGCTTTGTTCGACGACGATTCTGCCTTAATCGTTCCTCGTTGCGCCAGCTTCGACGAATAATGGCGTGGCGTGGCGCGGTGCGGCGCGGCGCGTCTCCGTCCGATGAGACGTTGACCGGTTCTTGCGCCCGAATCCCGCGAAAAGATACCTCAGGGCAAAAAGATTAAGGTTCGATCGATTACGCCTCCTCGATTCTATTTCTTCGACCTTCCGAGACGCCGCGCCGTTAAAGACAAAAACAATATCACAAATGCACGCTTCTTTAAAGTATCGAAAGAGTTGTTATTAAAAAAAAAAGAAAAAAAAAGAAAAAAATTTATTTAAAAATATACATTGAATTATCTTGTTCGTTTTTAACTATATCTAATATGTATTACTCTATATGCATTAGTCGGATTCTTCGTATAGTCGATTGACGCGCTGAAATGGATCTGTCGTGATTCTTCACAGAATGGTAGGCTCAGCGGAAGACGGTAGCTCCTACTCGCGTTCTCTCGATTTAACATTACCCTACCTTGACAGGTAAGACGGTAGCGCGAGGCGTAGGTACCACGTCGCCGTGGGCGTACTCGAGTACGACGACATTACCTTCCCTTCGCTTTCGCGCCGGTATAGCATGGAGATTAGGGCACGCGGCTTTAATCGCCCTCCACTCGCGCGTCATTTCTGGAACGGTAATCAGAGGATCGTATTGCCGCCGTGGAAATAAATCGTCGTGCAAAGGCATCCATCCACTTTAGATGCAAATGTATTTCTCATTCGGCCACACACCGGCACATCGCGGCAATATTTTTCACGAATTTTTTTCTTAAATCTTGTTGCGCGTGAATGTGTGTGTGTGTATACATGTGCACGATGAAACATCGCGGAAGCGTTGTTGTCGCTTGGACGTCAGGGATCAAAATTGAACGTTCACGGATCCGTCGTGACTTTATGGTTCAAAGTAACAGCGGATACCATCGATGAGCTATTGTAAACAGGTATCGCGATCCTATCGATCGTGTCTCGCAGGTGGCCACTGGTTGAGCATCACTGATACGTGATTGATTCCCGGCAGACAAGGCGCAGACAACCCCTTCGTCCCCTCTACCTCTTCGCCATGGCCGTGTGCCCCTCCTTTTCCTCCCTGCCTTATACACCTCTCCGTTTCCCTCTCGTGCACTCTTCTCCTTATCCACTTTGGCATAACGCGCCTCCGAGACGTTTTCTTCGTTCCTTTTCTTTCGCTCTTTCTTTGTCTTTCTCTCACTCCCTCTCTTTCTCTTTCACCTGATGTTTCGTCTTCTTTGCCCTCTCTTTCTTTCCTACGCGAAACGAAACAAGGGTGGAGAGAAAGTGGGAGAGGGTGGGGGCGGTGAGGAGGGCGAGGAGGGCAGAGGGAAGAAGTTGCGGGACGGCAGCGGCAGGGAGGAAGAAGGGGGCAGACTTCTCGCAGTGACGGGAGGGGCGGTGAAGAGGAAACGGGGGGAGAGAGCGCGAGTGAGCGCCGGGGCACGGGGGGACAGCATTATGATGCAAAGATGGCGCGGCGGCGGCACCCTAGAATTAGCTCGAGCACTCGCCATTGGCCGCTCAGCAAACCACTCCTTCGGTAACAACCGACTGCATACGTTGCATACTAAGGATACACGCGAGACGGCAAAGAATTGCCCCGAATGGGGCTGCTTGCTCCAAGGATTCGACGACGTCGTCCACACGCTGAGTGCCAGGCCAGGACAAGGAGTGTATTCGCGTCGGATCTGCGTTTCTGCTGAGGCTCGCGACGAAGGACGAGTCTTTTTCTTCCGTGATACTTTGTTAGGCAATCGCGTGAGGGTCTCTCGCGCCGATCCCCATGATTGTAAACTCGCAGACGGGATCCCTTTATGTGGTTGACTATATTGTCCCGATTTTTCTTAAACACAGTCTAGTCGAGAATATCCTTTAAATATGTAACACGGATACGTAGTACGCGTTACAAAGTTTTTCTCTTTTTTTTTTCTTCTTTTTGCAGTCGTTGTGGCACGAAAGAGATATTATTTCGTGAATACCGAATTAGCGCTGCCGCTTCGGCGACAGGAATCATTATGTCTAAACGAGTTCGTTCGTGATCGCTGTGCAAACTCGACAGAAACGGTCCTTCGAAGGGTACCAATCGAGCGACGACGACAGCGGATCGTAGATCGAGGAGGAACTTGTAATTTGATGCTAGCGGATACTAGAGAGAGAGAGAGAGAGAGAGAGAGATTACACGGGTCGCGGAACGGTGTTGGTGATGGCTGGGCGCGGACGTTGTTGCGCGGGGGTCTAAGGTCTTAGGGATGATTCCAGAGTCACGGTCGCACGATCTCTCTCTCTCTCCTCTCTCGAGTTCCGACGAGACGCGAGAGTACGACGGCGGACAATACTTTGCCGATCGCGAAAAACTCTGCTGTTCCACGACTTCTCTCTCTCTCTCTCTCTCTCTCTCTCTCTCTCTCTCTCTCTCTCCCCCTCTTTTCTTACTTCCTCTCGGTACTCATCGGAGATGCTCGGGCTTTTTGCACGTTACCTCGCCTTGAATGTAACTGCGGCGTAACTTCTTTCTCGACCAAATCGAGCGCGCTCGGTACTGAGGCTCGCGCTTAGAGCTCTGGGCTGGTAACCCGGTAACTATCGGGGCAATATCATCTAAGGATTTCAACGCTAGCTTCTTTCTTACATTCCTACGAACGTCGGTGGAAAAACGTTGCGGTATTCTTGATCGTTATCATCCGCGGTCTATCTTCTTCTCATGTATCTCTTGCGATCTTAATTATCCCTAAGCACATATGTAACTGCATACCTACTTCGAAGTTCAGTTATATGTTATCCAATATTTCCGTGCTTTTAATTATAAATCGTTAAATCAATTCATTCATATATTTTCTAAGAAATCTAAAAATATTTTTGTTCGAATCTTCAACTGGAAGAAGTCTTGTTGCATTAATTGGAATTCTCATATAGATTCAACTAAAAAATACAAATCACACTTGTAATTAATTTTGTCAAATAATCGAAATGACCAGTAATTCAATTATGATAATTAGAATTCTGTCTCGTATGATCAGAATTCGTTTTGCTTATATTCCTTGTTGTGGTACAATCAAAACATTTGTCGCAGTGTTTCAGCAATTAATTCAACATGGGATGAGATCGACTACTGCATATGTGCATGCGTGCGCCGATGACATCGCGCGGTTACATAAGATGCGTAATAGAAAAGAGAAGAAATTTGCGGTCGATTATGAAACCAGAGCCGAGATGTATGCAACTCGTCGAATGATCCTCTCCCGATGCGGTAGATCATAGATAAGTGAAACGCCGAGTTGTCGTGCATCGAGTAGGAAGGCTGCAACGAAGGGAGCACAGGATAGAGATGGATGAGTGATAAAGAGAGACGAAGGGACGGAGAGAAACAAAAGGGGAAGGCGGAGAGGGTGGTCCATTAGATAATGCAGTCAACAGAGACAGAGAGAGAGAGAGAGAGAGAGCGGCCTCTCTCATCGGGCACGTCAAAATACATCAGCTACCACTGTGCGCTCGCTCAGAAATCCTCTGACCGCTCTTGGCGTGGACTCCCCACGTCGAAGACTCGTTGACTGGTGATTCTCTCTCACTCTCTCTCTCTCCCGAAGTTCACCGTGTGTTTAACACGCTCGCCCGCCCGACAGGACACGATAGATCTCGATCGCCGATATCGAGTTCCGCGGCAGCGGGTAGGTCAGAAATCGCTGGGTTCCGTATGAGAATGCGGTACCGAGACTATTTAACCTCGGCCGTATAGAAGCATCCTAGCATCGACTGATTTATTCGGAGATATCCGCAAGAATTCCTTCGGAGTCGAGTAACATCAAACTTACTGAATTATTCCAATGTAAAATCGACATATTTATAGTTTTTTCGAGTAATGCGTATTCTTCGTGATTTTAACTATACATAACAGGGAAAATTGCTCTTAATCAAATTTCGAGATGTATTTTGTACGTCAGCATTGAAACATCATCGCGGTCGATTGTAGATAACGCTTTGGGATCGTATCTGTTGGACGCAAACAATCAGTGCGGGAAACGTAATAGCCGAATCCAATCAGGGAACCCGTGGAAACTAATATAGAGTCGGGGCGTCTTACCCGGACTGTGCTTAATACCCGGAGCCAAGCGAAGGAGAGAGAGAGAGGGAGAGAGAGAGAGAGGGAGAGAGATAAATAGAGATAGAGAGGGAGAGTAAGGAGCCCTCCGGGAATAGCAATATGATTTACATTTTGTGGTTATATTGACCATTCTCGCCACCTGCAGCACTTGCTCTCCTTCGTGGCCCTCGGGCTGCGCCAAGAATGACCGGCTTCCACTCCGGAAAAATTAATAATAGCTCGCCTTCGGGTTCGTTAAAACGATCACTATTCCCGTTCCTGCGGTAATACCAGCTACTGCGATCGACATTTTTTCCTTCGTAACAACTCGACCTCGCGCGTAATAAATCGCAATTTTATAATTACTTTCCTGCGCGTTTCTATCTAAATGTTTCGCCCCTCGGCCACAACACAAATGATAACAGTGTTAATAATACCTGACGATTTTTCCGTCTTGATGACAAATTTTCTTTTCTCGTTTGTTTATCAGACTCACTCGGTTCGCTTAGTCAATCTGCTGGGTGCGGTTGCTCGTTAATTATCCGTATTCACGAATTAATCACGTGAATGGCGTCAGACGATGACGATGGTTACGAGTTGTTACCCCTCGAGGAGATCCGACTTGCGTAAAGCGAGCAAGACAGAGCGCGTGTAACGCGGTAAACGCGTAATTACGATTCATGAAGGCGGACGGACGAGCGTCTGGATGAGCTCGTAATCTCCACAGGACGCGTTTCTCGAGGGCCCAAAACCAACCGAAACACCCGTTATCCGTGACAGGAGGGTTCTTACTTAGGCACCTACTAGAAAAGCCGCGGTCGCTCCAGTAACGCGCGCTCGCGCGCTCTTCTCCGACGGACGGCATCTGCGCTCTACGGCTCTCGATATCCATACTGTGAGAGCTGTGTGTTGAATAATATTACACTTAGCCCGTACCCACTCGGACGATTATAGTTGGAGGCAACGTCGATAGTAGTAGTTAGACCGTGCATCCTGTGCGAATGCTAATTTCGGAGGGTCCCCCTCCGCTTGAAACTAACTCGAAAGAAGAATTACGACGCGTGCTCCGGTCGCCGACGTCGATTCGCGGCGAAGCGGAAAGAATCGATGTCGACGGTATAAAATTGTAACATCGCCAGAGGAAGACACGCGTGTCCCAACGATCGATCGATTCCGAATTCCAACTTTGCGAGTCGGAATAATCGACGCGCGAGCGAAAGTTTCTCTCGACCGGCTCTCCGTCGCCGGCGGTCGATGGGACTGCGGCCTAGCTCGTTCAAATATCAATTTCCCAGTGACAACTTCTTGGTGGCGGCTCTCGGCACCCTCCTGCTCACGACCCATATGGAAATGGAGATCGGTCATCGAAATCCAGTTTGCGAGTGGAAACATCCCGAGAAGGGTCAGCCGTCTTATCCGCTCTTTCCTCTTTCAAGCCTTCCTCCTCCCCATCGCGTTTCCTTTTTCCACGACGGTATATAAACCGTCGTAAAGTCGAAAGCTTTTTCGCTTTTGCGTATTATTCTTTTATCCGATCTAAAGATGAGGGTAGTGGCATCCGGCGATATTCACAGGAATATCCGCCGCGTCTTCAATAGACTCGACAATATGCCCGAGGCCGAATCTATCGCGCGATATATGGAGATCGTGGCGGATCTGTTTCATCTCGCCGGGATGTTTTCGTAGGATAAACTAATTTATCCTATTAACATCCGCCGTGTATACTTTATTCGCGGACTTCGTCCGCTTAACGGCGCGCACTGCGCAATTTTGTTTGCCACGTTTATAACCCTTCGGATTGAGAGCGTTGAAAGAGAATTTGCGTGAGTCGTCGTGCGAAAACTATATACACACTGTTCACGATCGAGAGTTATCGAGGCACGTTACCGGATAGGAAACGGATGTAAAATACAGTCCCGATTTCCTACGTGAGAATCTTCGAAGAAGCCGAAGCCGAAACTTGGCGATCAACGCCAGATTTGCGACGCTTGAATTACATGGGTAAAATAATATGAAAATATTTACTCCTCGGGTGAGCGCGCGGGTCATTCGAGACCACCCGATCTGGTTACCGGGTTCTCTCTCGTATGCAGAAACGTAATAGCCGAATAGCCTGGCGTTTTGCCTCGCGGCCACCGAGCGGATCTTTTGAACGCTTCGATCCGCCCGATAAGTATTCACGGACCGAGGAGGGAGGTCTCGCTCGGCCTTAGGTAAGCCGTTTCAAGATGGTCAATAATTTTGAATAGCGCATTGCTCGCGACTTGATACTGTAATGTCGTGAAATAAAGATGCACGTCTGTGTGTAACATCATAGATTTATTCCGGGTATTTTGTGGCGTGCGAATACATTAGCGCGGTTCAACGCCTCGCTCAAAAGGCGGGATAGACGTCGGACAGTCGTAATCACGATAAGCGTAATATTCAATGATAGGCACATGGATAAGAATCTAAACGACCTAAACAACGGCACACTTTGCGCCATGATCACTGTATTTTCTCAATAATATCTTCTCTTTTAATTTTAATCTACCTAGAACTTTTTATAAAATTTCTCAAGTTCTCTAAAATTGAAAGATTTTATACGTTGTGGCAACTCCGTCCGTTTCTGCCGACTTTGAGAAAATGGTAAAAGCCGATGACATCGGTTGATGAGGGGACCACGCGATTACCCGATATCTTGCCGTGCGTTTCTTTATCAGCCGGAAGCAGTAGCGATTCAGCGGGGGTTCCGTCTGTATGGGACGCGTGTTTTATTGCCCGAAAACCGACAGATATCAGGATTATGTGCTCCGTCGCGGGTGAGACTAGGAGGAGCACCGAAAGTGCGGCCGATACGTGCGGCTAGGGTAGAACACGATGCGCGAGGGTGCCGACCCTCGGCGAAGGGCAAAAACATTAAAACGCGCGAGTCTACACCTCCGCAAATCTCGTCGAACCCAAAAGACTTTCCCTTTTTCCTTCCAAAGTTTACGAAAAGACGATCGCGCACAGAATAATTACTAAGAAAACTAATCAAGAATTATGCAAACTAAAAATCTACTATATCCTGAAAAAAATCTAAATTTCAAAGAAATATTTCTTTGCTCGTGTCACAAAAAATTATTTCTTTGGATCAATACAAATTTCTTTAAAATTAAGATTTTTTCCATTGTATCAAGACTGTCATATAATTTAAAACATTCTAAAAGAGAAGATTTTTTTATAAAATATTTTGGAGTAATAATAATAAAATTGATTTGTTTTAAATAAACGTTAAAGAGAGAAAATATGAAAATCCTATAACTCAAATTGCACAAGTTTTAAATCCAGAGTTCAATTGCCTCATTAATTTCGTAATAAAAACGATCGATATATATTTTTATTAAAAGGAGTATAATTCTCACTGGACATTCGACGAATGATCGTCAGTTACTTCGATACGGTTGCGTTTATTGCCCATAACGGATATTGCTTTCTGGCAGAAAATAAGCGGCACGGAAAGGCTAGGCGAGGTGAAGGGAGAAGCGACGATTCCCGAGGGTGGGAGGACAGAAAGGGATGATAGTCGAATCAAACGGATCGTGTTTGCCGTTCGCTCCGGCATGGTGGTGATGATGGGTGGTGATGCCGAAATGGTAGAGTCAGTGGTGGTGTTGCCGAGTCCGAAAAACACTGGTTAGATGGTTATCGCCATAATCGCGGCTCGAGTCGATGAAACAAGATGACTGCGACTTCTAATCCCTGGATATTCTTTAAATGGCCGTCAAACAGAATGTGCCGTATAAATATATAAAAGAAATGCTAAAAGTTATATACATAAAATATATATATGCACACCTTCGTTTCTTTTTTCTCTAATTTTAATCCATTGCAATTGTTCACAATACAGGAATTTGACCACAAAGTTTCATGTTTATTAAACCATTAACAATTATTAATATTTAAAAAAAAATAAATTCTGAAGTATAATATTCAATATCAAAAATAATGATAAACATTCAAAATGGTCACCTTTAAATAAGTTTTAAAGCGTTTAGGGAACGATGGCCGCGCATCTTTCATAGATTCATTCAAGCAGTCAATGAAGCGGTATTCAATTCATCAACCAATAAAAATCTTTTAGCGTAGAATTTTCTTATTATTTAATAAACGTGATTAACACTTCAAATTTTTTTTTATTTAAATATAGATTACTATTCGAGTATATCAATTCTAGCAAGGCGTTTTTTGAACGTCAAAGTGACGACAAATAATTGACATTTTCCAGCAAGGACATAATAAAAGATAGTAAATCATTTTATCCTTGTTTAATATTGGTAAACAAGGATGTAATGATTTACTGTATTACACTGTGTCCTTGCTGGAAAAAATCCTAAGTCAGCTTACTACCTGGTAATAATTTTATAAAACACAAAACTTTTTGTCACCTTGTATAAAACACAATTCAATTTGTGTGAGGCCATAGATAATTACAGCTTATAAATAATATTCTTCTAATTGTATTGTAACAAAAAAAAATAAAATAAAAAATCTTTTGTTAGCACAGAATGTATATGCAACGAATAAGAATGCAAATATTGCACCAGTTTACTTGATATCGATTCCCGGAATAGATGCGCCACGCGTGCATAGATTATGCCGATATCTATGCGATGTTTATTCAACTAAAAGCCACGACATGTATTTTTCTCTCGCTCGTCGGGAAAAACCTCGTGGCGACAGTTCGCACAGCATGTATTCCTCATTGTTTCCCTTGTCTCCTTCGTAGGCGAGACACGCGATGGTGTCGATGATGACATTTCATTTTCCCGGACATTTTTCCCTAAATGCGTAAAAAAAAAAAAAAAAATAAGAGAACACGACGGGGACCGAGGTAAATTCGAGGGAAGACGTGGGGAAGAGACCCCGTGGAGCGCATCGATGAGAAGTGTTTTAGCTTATCGCGTTTGTACGTTTAATACCGCTTCCTCCGCTACCTATATGATGTAGGGTCCATCCCCGGGGAGACGTATGACGGCTTAATGGTGATTTTTTGTCGCTACGCAGTCGTTTTCGCTTCGTGACGATACGAACGACATACGTTACGCGATATACGTCTCTTTCGAAGATACGGAGGAGAAATTTTTCCGCCATGTCACGTCGACTAAAGTTGCGGAAAGCAAGCAATCTCAAGTTGCAAAGTTCCCTTGAAGAACTTTATTTTCTATCCCTTCTACGACGCGAAACTTCTTTATCTTAATTTCGAGGATATGAAAATCAAAACAACGTTGTATATTAGGAAAGGAGATTTCATCCCTAAATTTCGATACGGTGGAATAATTTTTTGTCGCGATTTTCTCGAAACAATATGAATTCTATCTACTGGCAAAAGTTAAGGTAAAAGTAACTCTTTTGTCTCGCGAGACAAGGAAGAAGAGAACAAAGGGCGGGTCGAGATCGCGCGGCGAATGAAATTATGCCGTGGCGCTCGCTCGAGTATCGTTTCGGCGGGCATGTAAGACGCTGAAAGCCCCACGTGTCTCTTCTTCGTGCGAAGAACAGACGGAGAGAGGGAAAGAGAGAGAGAGAGAGAGAGAAAAAGAGCGCGCAAGCGAGATGAGAAAGAGGCACGACTCGCATAGGAATTAAATTCTTAAAGTTCCCTCGGATGTATGCCGGAAAGTCGCATTCCGCGAGTCCCCGAGACATCTAGAACCGCGTCCTACCCCCCGCCCACTCCCCTTCTCCCTCTAGGGAGCCAATATTAATTCCCATAAATTTCCTTTCAACGGGTACGTATATTCCCATACCACTGGCAGAGGACTGTTTGCCTTTTAATCCGGGAGTATGCAAGGAACGTTATTCTTCTCTTCTACCGAACGCACGATTCAAAAAAGCGGAAAAATAGATGCCCGAGGAGAGCACCAAGCGGTCGTGGGACGAAAGACTTCAGCATTTACATTATTTCTTAAATAGCTCGAAGGCTACTTTTGGCATGAATTTTGACTGAAGTTCGGCAATTTTCTGCGAAATTTGATGATCGTGATAATAATTCGAACGTGAGTTGTGGCGCAGGCTGCAGACACGCGTTTGTGTTCTTCTTGAACTAATTGTTAAAGGAGCGAATGGACTTTCGTTGCGTGACTTTTTCGTGGCGAGGAACCGTCTATTGCGCTAGAGAGCGGACGGACCGTATACCAAAAAGAAAGACGAAAGATTACGAAGAGTTCTTTCAAGTGCTGCGCGGCAAAGGGAACGAAATCTTTGTAGTCTTCTCGTCGGGAAAAAGAGAAGAAGGAAATAAAAGAGGGGTTAAAGAAAAAGGAGGAAGAAAGAGAAAGAAGTATCGAACAGAGGGAAGAAGTACTGGAAGGGTGGAAGCGCGATTTCAATCGTCGAGCGCAACCACACACAGCTTTCTCTCTTCCTACGTTTCAATTTCTGAAGTGGCTCGCCTGCCACTCTTCTGGCCGGAGCCGCAGAAAGCCGTGTTTATACAATGTAATAGCTTGTGCCAGTATTGTACCAACGTTTAGCGGTGTACCGACCGTGCCCGTGACGTGAGGTAGGCGCTCACTTCGCGATTCCCTTTCGGCATTCGTTTGGCACTTTATCACGCCCCTAGATTGCCGCATTAAACATCCAGCAAAGGGAATTTCAACCCTTGCGCGACGCCGCCACGACTGAAAGGATTTCCATTCGCACTTTTTCTCTTTCTCTCTCTCTCTCTCTCTCTTTCTCTCTCTTTCTCGCTTTCTATTTCTATACGTGGAAAGGGAAGTTTGCGTTCCATTTCCATTCTCTCTCTTTCTCCCTCTGTTATTTACTTTTAGTTTTCTTCCGTTTGTTCGTGAGTTTATCCGAGAGTGGACGACATCGGGTCAGCGTCAATCGTTTCAAATTATTGTCATCGATTATTTGCATACTATTTTTTCGCCACTGCGCGATCAGAATTCGATATCCGGCTCCTTCCGTCTTGTATCCTTTCCCTATATCCTTTCGCCTGGTCGCCCCGTCCGAAAATGGCGCATTTCGAAATTCAAGATCGTATAGCGAGGACGAGGGCACGTATAAGAGAAGGAAGGATGGGGGATCTACGAAATTATGGCAGGTGGAAGACGGGCGACCTCCCTGGCGATCGGCATCTTGGTACCGTCGTGAACTAGGTATACGATATCGCATTACACGCGTGGCTGGCGCGTAGATCGAAGGAAACGAATCGTTTTACGTTCGTGCCCGTAGCCACGAGTGCCTCGGTACAATCTATCCAGATAATATTGCCACGGGTACATTGTTTACGTGTAACGAGATGCGTATCGTCGCGTCGTTTTTTCTTCACGACATGAGTGAGCGAGGAAGGATGCGGTGTGGATAGATCACTAAATCGATTTTAGTACGGACTTTATCGATGGATAAATAGATTGATAAGGATTTACGTATGCCTAGAATATTTCTGCGTAACAGTATCTAGGTATTAGCAAATAACAACAATCACCGTACGTCTATGGTTGCGGTTATATTAAGGGAAGGGAAGAATATAATCAAATTAAATTGTGATGACGGCAAAATTACCACGCTTTCCGTACTGCATGAATCTAACTTTGCAAACAATGTGATTTATCATCCTAAACGTTTGTTATCGGATGTTAAAACATCCTCTTTATCGTTCTATCCAATGAGTCATCAATTATAAAGATTTTAGGAAAGTTATTGATTCTCTCTCTCTCGGCAGTTATAGAATATGCGAGACCTAACTCGACGATAACGGATGTGGCTAATAATGTCTTTCGCACAAAGTGTCATGTATTATCGCGAACGTAACGCCGATGATCGGCGATGAATAAGTCCGGTACGAAGTTGCTTCGAGGGCGAAGAGAAGGGCTTCTCATGATACGCACCACTGCGGCTTCCTTTCATAACGAGTTCCGTGGAATTTCGTGGAGGACCGAAGTCAATTTACCCCTTGCTTTCGCACGCAGGTATCGATCGCAGGTTGACGTTCGACAGCTGTCATCGTGCTAATCTGGATGATTGAACGCGCAGCCTTTACTAGATCCATCACGAACGGTACAAGAGTAGTCTACTCTCTCAAGCCTATTCTCTCGCGAAAAAGATGGAGTAATATATTTCTTTCGAGAAGAGAATCGACGGGTATGCAGTGTTTTCCTGAGCAGAACGGTTCAGATAATTGTGTCAAAGCGAGTTTCCAAATTTCAATCACGGTTGGCTCTTCCCTCCGGCAGGAAAATCATCGAGGCATTATGTATTTGCTCTCAAGTATAACCGGTTCGACGGGCTCACCCTCGCGAAGTAGTCGACGCCTCCTCCTCGCCGTGGCTCGCTCCTCTCTCGCTCTCTTTGAATCCGCGCGTGAGCTAGAATCTCCCTCCAACAGTTATTAATATTTGCCGACAATTACCGAACAGCCTACCCCTTTAATGCCACAACGCCGTCAAGACACGTTTGAAGAATCGATCCGCGTCGGTCGTCGTCTCACGGACGTTAATCGCGCTTTTCGATGTAAATATAATTTTCGTCACGCAATCGGTTGTTCAATTTTTCAACAATATCCACATTTTCATCCCAATATCGATAATAAGAGCGACGGAACGGAATACAGAAAAAAAATGCGGAATTCGGACTTAATTAATTTTCTTTCTTCCTTTTTCCATCTACTCAACGCGCCCTTCGTGCGAAAACAAGGGAGAGACTCTGTACGGAAGCGACGCAGAGACGATTTTCGTCACCGTGTTCGCATAGCAAGCGATCCATCATAGCGCGTCGGACGGCGGTGGTGGCGGCGGTGGCGGCGGCAGCGGGCCGATGTCTCGTTAACCGAGAGGGCTGAGTAATTACAATCAGCGGTAGCCAACTTTGTATGCGCGGTGGGTGTCTCGAATTCAAAGAGGAGAGAGGCCGAGTTCGTTTGTGAAACAGCGATCGGCGGAGGTGTCGCCGTCGCGTTGAGAGGGTTTCGCACCTGAAAGCTCGCTACCATGGCGCTTTCGCTTCGAAAAGCGAACACGCGGTAGACACTTACGGAGGAACGTCGGAGTCTGACACGCGAGGCGAGGTGAGGCACGGCGAGAGACGAGTCTCCATTGGAACGTGAGCGGCAAAGGTGTCTCGCTTTGGAACGTGAAACCGTCGCGTCGCCGTCGTGAATGAGCACCGTCTCTTACCTGGGCATTATTTTGCGGAACTCCGTTCTATTCTCTGTTCGCCGCGCCGGAAAAAGAAGGCGAGCCACGGCGCGGCGTAAAAAGACGCGGCGCAGCCATTACTTTATTACTCCTCGTCGGTCTCTATCTTTCTTTCCCTATCTCTCTTTCTCTCGAGGGCATTTCCCGCCAGGGCAATCGACGAACACACCGACGAATCAATCCCGTAAGCACACTCCGATAAAGCTCGCCGCTGTCGCGACAACGACTTAGGGCGGATCCCCGAGAACCAACCTACTCCTTCGTTCGAATATGTCTCTATTAGTTCCTAAGCCCTGTGATAGCCTCGCACCTGGTATTCTAAATCCTCGTTAGATCGAGCACGAAACTGTGATATTTCGTTCGTCTTCTGTGTTCTACCTTTCCAAATCTTTAATGTCGAAACCTGATGTCTACACTTATATCGTTTCTTTAAAAAATTACTCAACTCAATATCATTAATAGTGTCAAGTTACATAAAATTAATCATTTTAAGACTTGTAATAGTTTATGAAAATAAGAAAATAAGTTTATGAAAAATTTAGATACACATAGAAATGTTTATGAAAATAAGAAATGCCACATTTTGAAATATACTAATCTAAAATCATACAAATAATTAAAAAATATGTAAGAATTACATTCGAATTCTCTATTCTTCAGTTAACAACAGTATTGTCCAATAGTAGCGAGTTTGCCAACTTGTGGAAACCCAGACTATGCCATTATGGATGGAAGCCAGCTTCGACTTTCTCTATACCTCTCTCGTTCCTTCGCCCCATCCCATTTTGTCTCTCTCTCTCTCTCTCCCTCTCCTTTCCTCTCCTCCTCGTCTCTCTTTACCTCCGCACTGGGTGTTGGAAACTAGATCCGTAGTTCAAGTCGAAACTGGCCAGGGCCAGGTTCGAGCAGCCAGGTTCTAGTTCGAGAGGGTTGGAAAACCCATCAACGCCCGACGACGAAAGGACGAAGACAGCAGGAAACGCTTCGATCCCGTTTGGAACTGTTCTTCTTCTCTTGGTCCTTTCCCACCGAAGATCCCCTTTGAAAGCGAGAGGGTGAGCGTGTCTCGCCTGTGCTAAGTACATTCTGTATCTTAGACGTTCCCTGAGTTTAATTACCGAGGCTTTGCCAGCTACACGGCTACACGAATGGACCGAGCAATACATGCGCGCACGGTCACTCTTGTAACTCTACGCACCATGATCACTCTTGTAACTCTACGTAACGCTGCGAATGAACAATCTTCTTGATACTGATTTTGAACCACAATCAGATTTATTGATTTCAATAAGGACCTTATCGACGCGCGTTTCAAAAAGCACATTCCATCACGTGCGCAAGTATATTCTGTTAAATTAATAGCATGATTTATAGAAAGTTATATAAAATCGCCTTCTACTTAGGTGTACTTCTTTCGCACTATTGTTCGTGCTTGGCGTTGAGGAAGCAACGGTAGTGCAAGTGCCGGCGATAGAAACAAGAATCGACAAGAACTACTCGGAGGCCCCGGTTGTCCGCCTAGAAGCAAGAGTATAAAAGCCCGTAGAATGACGTTTTACAAAGGGTCTATCAAGCTCGGAGCAATGTTGATGGCCAACAGATAGGCGGAGGGCCAGTGCAATTTTGCCCGGCGTGCACCGCAGTCAGCGTCGCCGGCGTTACGATTTTTACGACGTTCCTTTTACAACCGACAAAATGTAATTTTCTGCGATATGTGTGTGAACATGACGACGGGGGACGAAAAAGGAAAAGAGGAGGACAAGGCGGAGGAAGACGTGAAAGAAGGAGAGAGAAAGAGAGAACATGCGCGTGGAAAGTATTGTCGTAGGAATGGAAGTCTCGCGGTGGGAAGGTTATAACGAGAGATTGGCTATTTCCTCGATAAATATTTTTCACCGTTTTGTAACGAAAGGCCACTCCTGCTGGACCGCCATCGGTTGTTACGCGAGGATCGCGACTCGACTCGGTGCCACGATTTAGGAATTATATACGAAACGATGTTACCACAAAGTACTTAACGTGCTGCCAATTTTTTTTTTGCCGCATGCTGGGAGTCACCTCGAGGCATAGACGCGCCAAGCGCCCATCGTGCATCCACGATGATCGAATTATTGCGGGGGCCTCGCGATTCTCGGTGTCGATCGTAAATTTCGCCGGACAATAAAGAGACGCGCGATGGACGGGGAATATTCTTCGTTAAAAGAGCCGCCGAAAAAACGCCACGCCAACGAAGCCTCTGATGCCGCTGACTTCTGATGGCCGGGACGGTCAACGACGCAACGACTGTACCAGCGAATATCTTTTTTTTTTTTGTATCGTCAAAGAATACGAAGATGGCGTTTACCTCCATTTTGGGCCCTCCCGCGAGAAAGGACCCGAAGGGACGACTCGTTTGCGGTGGAATTGATTTTCGGAATTTATCGTGGCGAGCTTCCGTTCGCCGGCTCGTTCTTAGGCGTTTGTGCGCGTAAAGAAGCCGAATTTATGACAGGGTTGCGCCCGAAAAGCACCTTCAACCAGTTAATTGGAAGGTCTGTCTAATCACGCCGCGGAAAAGAAGAGACTTTGTTCCCTGCTTCGGTTCCTCCCACGAACTATTTATAGTTCAGCTTCCGGCGTAAAAGGGTCTTTCTCTCCATCTTCTTTTTCTTGCAAAATTCCGTATTATTCGTTGATGCGAATTCTTCCTTTAGCTTCAATGAGAAGCTCTATATTGATGATATCCAATAGTGTCTGTCGATTTTATTATTCAAACTCCTCTCTGTTAGAATGGATTTATGAAATTAAAATCGTGATTGTCATCGTTCGAATTCTCCATGTCAGAAAAATATAGTAATGCAAGACTTTCAATGACGAGGATGCGAGCGAGTCATCAACATCAGGGAAACGCTCGCGCATGACTCCGGGGACGAACGGCGGCTGCAACGCAATGCGGCAGTCGCAGTTGGGCCGAGATAATTAGGTTTGAGTGCACTCCGGCCGCCGCAGTCGGTAACTCAGTTATCAGTGGACACCCCGCGTACAATGGCTATCACAACGGCATCAAACATAACGCATCAATTAACGTGAACAATAACCGAGCCGTGAGAGAGAGGGAGATGCGCAAGGGTGTAGGGTGTTATAGGGCGGCGAGTGAGCGCGAACGCTCAGAGATAGAGCTGGATAGAGAGAGAAAAGAGGAGAGGAAGAGGAAGAGAAGAGAGAGAGAGAGAGAGAGAGAGAGAGAGAGAGAGAGAGAGAGGAGAGAAGCATAGGACCCTTCCTGCAGCGATCGCGAAATGACAGCTGTTGACTGAATACGCGCGATGACGCGTCATCATCATGCGTTTGGCAGCATCCCATCTTTCGCGTCATCGCGCGAATTGAGTATAGACGAGAAGAACGATATTTCGACAGTTTAACGACTATACTATAACGATGACGCGTGATGCAACCCTTACGAGACGAATCGGTATATCAATGCGGTTAACTGATAAATAAAAAAAAATCCGGTAGGGCCGTTCGATATATTCGATCACTCCGATATACCGCCGATGTATCGTCGGGATTTCGAATGGCTCGTGACGAATTCGCGAACGGGGCGAGTATGAAAAAGCAATTTTCGAGATCGGCCTCAAGCGAAGAGGAAGAGAAGGAGAAGAAGAAGCAGGAGCTCGAGGAGAGATGGATCTCATAGTGAATCGCGTGGGCGCTGGATCGCTCACACGTGCGAACAGCCCCGTGACAGACGGAGAGGAAGAAAGATATAGGGGGATGCAGTGGCAGAAGTGAGAGAATATATGTCAGAGGCGTATAGCTGCAGCGCGCTTTCATATATGCGTCGTGCACGATCGAGGACCCCCTCTGGCCGTATTCAAAGCGCGCAACGTCGCTCCGTCTCGAGGAATGCGGCAATCGATTATCACGGTCCTGCATATCGATACTACCGTCCGACACCGGCCAACGTCGCCCGCGCACGTACGCGCACGCACGCACACGCACACGCATACGTAAACCCACATACAGACACGCACGAACGTATACATGACCACCTTTACAAACGCCAGCTTAGTGCCGTGCCCTCTGTCTTTGTCTCTTTCACTCTCTTGCTCTCTCGTTCTCTCTACTTCGGCCACACGCACACACCGCGAACTAATGACACCGCCTCGTATAATACTCGTGCCTCGAATATCATCGGCCCGATATTGCTACCGCGAGAGATTAATGTTTCGACGTAACCTGTCCTCTCTGTTCTACGCACGCACACACGCGAGCGAGCGTATATTCTCTTCAGATTTCCTCTTGTCTCTCTCTCTCTCTCTCTCTCTCTCTCTCTCTCTCTCTCTCTCTCTCTCTCTCTCTCTCTCACCCTCGTTTCCCTACGTTGCCGAACGCGACTGGACACGTCGTTGGCGATCGAGGGCGAGATAATGTCGTTTCGTGATTCGCGGCACGAAAGCGCTTCTCTTCCGCTCTCTCTCCGGGACGAGAGCCACCGCCAATTCGATCCTGCATGGGCTGTATCGGAGGGATCGATGAACCTTCCCTCGTAAACACGTGCAATCGACGATCGTGTATGTTTTGGCAGACATAAATTATCTCGACATCGTGGTTGCGCGAATGAAGACGATCGCGAAATGTTGCAGAGAGCAAACACTTTCGTGATATATTATATTAAATGAAACGTTATAATTTCCTTCTCAAACGTAGAGCCAAATCTCACGTGTTTCAACGAAAAGCACTTCCCGAGGCGGTCAGACTTCGTCGAGAAGCCTAACTGTCGGAGCGATTCACGGGCGTTCATCGCGAAAGTTTGGGACAGGCAGAGTTTCGGATGCAACAGCGGCAGTTCGTCCTACGTCAGGAGCAGGAACGATAATGGCAGCTATTAACGAGCCGTGGCGGGCGCGAAGGCACCTGAGCCCAAAATATCACCGCGATTAATGCAATTACAGCTTACAAGTCCCTTCGGCTCTAAGACCTCCGCCATTACTAATTCAATGTACGCGTAGAGATATGTTTCCGGCGAGCTGTGGCGGCAGCGGTTAGGCGGAATAGGTTTGTTCACGGTAGCCGGTTCAACCCTCTTGAAATAGTCAATAGACCTACGTTCGCGAATGTGTATTCTTGTTTCCGCGGCCGACCGTAAAAGATGCGTCAACCGTATCCGTTTCACCCTCTTTAACGTCGATTTAAATTACAACTTTAGCGTACGTTCCCTCGCTGGTGGAAAAAAAAGGTGGTGAGCTATATCTTATAATTTAGTACGCTGCGAATAAATTGCAGACACGATATCGCACGTAATTCTGGTTAACTCGCGATTCCGACGACTAGGCTGACGGCTCACGCGTCTCTCTAATTCGACGGTGAACGGTTGTAAGGGTAGACGAAGTGGTAGGTTCGGGCACTTTGGGACCCCCTCGTGCCGGTAGTACCGGGTGTTTGGCGGTTGCGGTTAACGTAATTACGGCGAAGGACCTCCATCGGCCTCTTGCGCGAAACCGCGAACGTCTTAGCTCCGCCGTCTTACCCTCGTCCTAACCCACTCCCCCCCCCCCCTCCACCTATTTCCCAACCTCCACGATTTTCCGTCGTCTCTACCTCCTTGCCCTCCTACGCGTGTACGAATTGCTTGAATGCCATAATCGGAAAATCGAAGCGTCTTCGGGCGCGTATCGATAAAGCAAGATTCTCGAAGAAGCCTATAGTTCAAATTCCAAATGGATTATGAGATTAGAGCGTCTAGAATGCCGTTATAATTACACTAATTTACAGTAAAACGTTATTATTTATTATTTTTAATCGAGTGTTTCTTATGTTATATCAATTTAACATTATTTTGTAAAAAAGAATGTTAACATTATCTATTTTAATTCTAATTAGAAGTCATGTATTGTTCATTCTTTATAAAATGCGTTTTCTTTAAATTTTAGTGTCTTACTTTTTAGCCACATTGTAAAGGATTATGTCGTTTTCAGCATCCACAAATCTATAAGAAACATCTTATTTGATATAAAGCAAATTGTTACTGTAAATTATAATAGTGTTGTCAGATCGAGTCTGGTTTGTAATCTCGTTGGGAAAACTACCGAATCGTGCCACGATATCTTTATCGATACCAATAAATTAACTACGTGTAATTTTATGTTACACAAATATCCTGTAAATTCCGGTATACACCGCACATAAATATGTAACAAAATCGTTCGTACGGCTGTTATAAAACATGGCAGCTATAATAGTAGCGAGCTTGAGCCGGGTCTCATCGAAAATGATGGTCGCCGGAAACGTGACTATTGAACGGGATCATCGATGACCGCAAAAGTTACGGCGTCCAGCAATTATGGTCATGCCATCATCATTGTCATCGGCATGCTCGCTCATCGCGAAACGGTCTCTCTTTCTCTTGTTCTCCTATCACGCTTTATTACTTCAACGATCGGCACAATCGATCCGATGATTACAGCCGAAAACATAATCGTTAACGCGTACGACCCATTAATGACTATGGACCATTCTCGATGCCAAATTGGTAGCGGCTCGAATGGAGCGGATTGCGCGCGCGCGCGCGTATAACCGCGATGCGAATGCACGCACGAACTGCCGCGAATTGACACACGCGGCTGCGATGACGAACGCATTTAACGCGGACGTTAATTCTCGTTATGACAAATCAAAATTTAAAGGCACCGCACGTTATCGAATTAAGCGTGCGCGACCGTGGAGCGTGTTGCGGCACTAATAACGCCACTCGAATCAACTTTCCGCCCGATCGCGCCACAATGTTCATTTAACGTCGCTATGAATACGTACCGGACGCGGTTTTCAATTCACGGTTTTTTCGTTTATTACGCTGCTTACATACTCGCTTTTAGCGAACCCGGCGATTTTTCTCCCGTTTGTTAAACAACGTTTCTTTTTAATTAAATCCGCTTGTACTTTTTTAATTAAATCCGCTTTTACAAGATAACCCGTGTGAGATATGTGTCGGTTACCGCGTTACTTTTTAATCTTTACTCCAAAACGTTTCATCTTTTTTTTTTTTTTTTCGACTTTTGCGGAAGTAACTATTGGCGGCGGTGTTACGCCGGCGACTGCCGATAAATCGCTTTAAAAGGGCTGTACTTCCGCGTCGCGGACGCCCACCCCTCGTTCATCAGCGCGTCCCTCGCGCAAGAAAGTAGGGTGGTTCTTACTGCCAGGCAAAATGTTCAGGCGTTAGTCTCGGCTCCTGCATAATTTATGGAATTCTCCGTCTGTCCGTGGTGGTCTCTCCTCGCGATGTTATAATTAGAAATATGCTTACGACCGTAATTCCGAATACTGGGGAGTGGGATAGAATGACGACGGCGGCGGCGGCGGCGGCGGTACAGTCGAAGGAGGGTGAGAGCGCGCGTTTACTGCCAATAAGGGACGCATGCATAATAGAAAGCCGTAGATGGTAGCCAGGCCGACCGACAGAAGGACTTACAAGAGAATGCTACTTTACGACGACTCGTATTACGAGGGTTGCGGATTCGTCGTCTTTCATACGCAAGCGCCTCCCTTACCTCCCTCTCTCCGCTGTACCACACACATCGGATCCTACCCGATGATAGTTCCCGACACTGTCCTTTGAGATTCCTAAATGTAACTCGAGATACATTTTACGTACGCGGCGTTGGAAATCAAATTTACGAGCGGCGTTTACATGAAAAATTGCTCGCAGAAAATCATAACCGCGTGACGCTTCAAAGATAATACGATAGATATTTTAAAATAAATTAAAATGTATAATGACAAAATTTTACTGATTATTCTAGATCGTATTTAAAAGTAACATAAAAAAATTTTCACCGGACTCCAAAGTTATTTCAATAAGAAGTATAGTATTTCATTAAGTTTATAGGTGTGTACGTATAGTAATTTCGTTTATTATAGTAAATATTCTCATCTTATCTTCTGCTTAATTGGATAAATGCACGTGAATATGTTTGTCGTTTGTGTTTCGTTAAAGTATGTGTGGTTTTGTATGTATATGTAATCGCTTTTAAATTTTATTATATTAGAGGTCTTTAAAGCAGCATTATACGCTGATGCCTCATCTTTTGAGGTGCATCTATCACTGTCTTTGCTGTATATTTACTTTCTTCTCTTGTTATTTATGTTTGAATATAAAGATCATTATCGTTATGTTCTAATTGTGCTCTAATAGAAATGTATGGAAATGTATTACGAAAAAAATGACAAAAAATCTTAATTATTTATTTAAGTACGTTAAGTATTCAAGATGATGCGAAGTTATATTGCAATCCAGAAATTAATTGTGTTGTAAATGACCACAATATTTATTCGTACTAAATCCCTGTAATTAATCGATAATTTGCAATGAAACTTTGCACAAGTCAGGAATAACAAAATACTATTGCAAAAATATTTAGATTTTTATTATTTTTAAAATTTTAATTTATAACAATAAAGATAATAACAGATAAAGTGAATAAACTATGAAAATGTGTGTTGTTCAATGAAAATAGAATATTATAAACACAACTTTCATATATGTATGTATATACAGCTTGTTTGAAGTATAAATATTAATATATGCGCGTACTATATAGATCATATATCATACCTCTTTAACACACGTTTGGCCGCGAAACTCACAAGGGATTCGATATATATGCAATTCGTATACCATCGCGTAACGATAACTGTAGTTGTTAATGGACTCATCGGGCGGTTAGGCCGCGTATCGGCGAGAGAATGATAATGTCCGGAATTGAGCTTAGCGTGATTCCCCGCATTGACATATCCACCCGTGTTACCGGTGTTACCGATGGGAAAGAGGGGGTGGCTCCGGTGATGACACGAAGAGGGTTGGAAGGGAGGGATGTTTCAGGGTGTTGGAGGATCGTCGGTGCTGAGCCGGGCGACACGTAATAACGGGTTACTAGTTACGCGTACGGACGTTTATTTATTTACACCTTCCAGCGGGTAATTTCGCATAATTCGAGGTTCCGTTCTCATGGGGGAAAATCACTTTTAAATAGCCGGTTGTCCTCTGTCGACACCCGGAAAAAATTGCGGGGGAATCCTGCTTCGTACTTTCTCCCACCCCTGTATGTGCGGCGCGGCACAGCGCGAGAGAGTGCGATTAAAATCTAATAACCAGTTGAAACTACGAGAACCGCAGCGCGCGCGATCGTTATTATTAATAATTTCATTACGCAACGCCGGCCGGTCGCGCATTTAAATATTACATCTCCATTAACGGTCGCACGGTCGGTGAGCGAGCCAAAGTCGGTTACGCGCGCAACGAAAAAAAAAAAAAAAAAGAGCGCGAGCGTTACATTATTTTCTCTGTGCATATATCTCGTTACGGGTCGCATTAGAGATTCAAAGCTACCGCTATATTGCACATAATAATCTTACTCGTTACACACGCCCCGTAAGATAGATTTCCGTACTAATATTCGTTCGCACGTTTTTTTAATCGCGGTCTTCCGCCATGCAAGGAAAATCGATGGAAAACCGATAATTCTCGTCGCGACACGAATCTCGCGGGAGATCTCGTGAAAAATCCGTTTCCCGATGAGCGGTTTGCCGCATTCTTTCTAGTCGACTATAGGTGGTGGTGCAGGCCACCTTCCTCCTCTCGGTGGCATCGCCGTTACGAAATATATATCGCTTTCTTTCTCTTCGTTCGCGCATTCCGCGCTCGTAGCTCTTTCACGACAAGACGGAGCGTTGAGAACGCCCAGAATTTGGCGTGCAACGCCACGCGCATACACACACACCCACGTATATTACACATGTTCCACGTCGCGCACAGAATCCGACGAGGACGTGTATCCACCCGCGAGCGTGTGCGCGAGCATAAATACGTGTACGCCCGGGCTCCCAAGTAATTCGCGCAATTTCATCTAAATTCCGTAGCGACGAAATTTCTCGCGCCGTCGTCGTCTCCTCGCACGAGCGAGCGCGGGCCTATGTAAACGCGCCGCCCCGTACAAATGCTCCGTTTGCCTTCGCGTACGTGCGTGCGGGTGTGCACGTATATATATATATATATATACGCGAATTTATGCGAACACCTGGATATACATATACAACACGCTTCCTGCATCGTGTGGCGCGCACCTATACGTACTTACACTGGTACGTTTCTTACACTCGCTCTGTTTATTATAGTTCGTACAAGCGGTGGCATATTATTGGGAAATATGATTAGGTGCACCGCAGGTTCTCTCTCTCTCTCTCTCTCTCTCTTTCTCTCCGTCCCTTTCTCTCTTCCCTTTCCCTTTCTCTTTGTCTTTTCGTTCCGCCTGTGTCGTGTCCCTCGGCGACTTTTCGCGTGACGGCGATTCCAAGCATCCTAGACATTCGAGCCTTTGTGTACGCGCGACCGATACTCTAAATGCCACCGTGTAAATATTCACGGGAATGCTTATCGTGCGCGAAACACGGCGGAATCCCCTACGTGTATTAATTCATGCACTTGTCGAACCCTTCGTACTTTGAGCCTGGAGGTCGTTCTGGTGCTGCTGAGGCATTTAAATCGCCGACAAGCCGATGTTTTAGTTCACGGTTTCCATCGATAAGGAAGACTAGAGCTAATGGATTAATTTTTAATTTTGAATATTTACAGACAAAGCTAAGAGACTTATGGTAAAAGTAAGTTCTATAAATTCTATTGTATTTGACTATTTAATGATATTTTAATATCAAGTAGAAACCGGTATCTGTAGATATGAAAAGGAAAACATTTTTCTAATGCATTTCTTACGTGTCAATTAGATCCGGGACCAAGGGATGATATATATGGATACGGGAAAAGGTGATTGAACGATTATTAAATTAAAGAAAAAAAATATATATTATTATAAAACTTTTTTTTTACAAAAGTCATCATGGATGATTGAACGGCAGATTTTGCTGCTCGAACATGTTTACGTACATATTTGTAATGTTTTGTTTTTAAAGTAGTTTGTTTAGTCTACTTATAACCCCTATAAGTCTATATTCTCTAGCCCGGGTTTCTCTCATTGGAATATAAAATGGATATTCATCGTTATTATTATGAAATTTCAAAGCTTACAAAAGAATAACGTTGTTAGTTCTAATTAATAATCTATAATATCGACATACTATTGTAGTATCACTGTCGAGTTCGAAGTGTGAAAAATCACACGCAGCGGTTTGTTTATGATTAATCATCGGAACCTGACACTGCCATGCGTGCCATTAACGCGACATTATCAGCAGTATCTCGTACAGATTTTCAACTTCTTGTTACATAACGTGACTCGCGTAGAGTAATCGCGGTGGTTTTATCTCCACGTGCTAAATCGTTTCCGAGCTCGGCGCTCGTAACGGAAAATCGCGTGCTTCTATCTCGCGTTGAAGCGAAAGAGCGGCCCCGTGTATACACACAGAAGGTATGTGCGCGCGTATATCTGCATACGTGTACCACAGCGACTCATACGTATATACAAATCCGCGAGAAAAGCCGGAGCCACCGCCTATTTCCCGGCGGAACGTTCATGCGCCCCCTCGCGTAAATAAGCTTTCCCGTTTTATTCCTTTCTTTCATCGTCGCTCGCGGTATATTTTTCCCGTCGGCCTGTCGAGAATATTACGCACGGCGCACACTTGCCCAGGTAACCGAGAAATTCACCCCTGCGGCGTGTCAGCCTCACCCTCGCAGCCCGTTAAGTATCATCGGCCGGCTTCCGGTCGGAAGCACTTGGAATTTAACCAAACTGAAGCGTTTCCTATGAGAATGATGTTGAAAAGTTGAGAGTCGGTGATACAAAATAGTCTTTCCGACTCGTTGAGAGGAAACGAATGGATAAAAATATGTAATATATATGGTAAATAAAAAATACGAATTTTCAACTACTTGGTACTACAATCGTGGACTACGATGTTAAGATTAAAAGAAGGGATGGTGTGCTCCCGCGGAAGAACGCGCAGCGAGAAAACTGCGCCCCTTTACCGCATATTTCTGACGCGCAAATACGTGTACGCGTCGCTGTCGCGTTATCGGTGCGTTATCTTTAGTACAAGCGCGAAGATATCCCAGGGTGAAAGAGGAAAAAGTCTGACGCAAACACCGAGCCGAGCTGTCGGATAACGATTCCTCTTCGCGAGCAGCCCCTTTGTGTCGCGCGCGAGATGAGACGAGCACACACCGCGTGTACTTCTTTAAAGAGGCGTTCTCTCCGCTTCGCGATCAGTGATCATCCGTAATGCGAGGTGGCGAGCGAGGCGTGTCGTAATGGCTGCTGCTGTTGCTGCTGCTGCTGTCGCTGCCGCCGTTGCTAATGCTGATGCTGTGCGTCTATTTTTACGGTAAGGAGGGCTGGCACCCATGACGACGACGCGTCCGCGCTGCCAGTCACATCGGCGTGCGCAATGCATAAACGCCGCCCGAAGTCCATCAGCGCATTAACAATTATATTACGGAAGCTCACTGTTACGCGCGAGCGAATTCATACGCGCGTGCCTCCGGGTCCCCCCCGAGAAGGGGGGAGGGAGGTGGCTTGCGCACGGAGGGAAAAAACGCACATCGCGAAAGGAGGGAGGTAGCTGTATACCGCACCTCATTAGATTTCTATATGGTACGTCGTCGTATACCAAAGACTATATGTGAACACACCGTGCGTTTCCATTGCGGGATCTCGAAATATTCGATCACTTGAACGCGGTCTCTGAAAAGATGGCCAACTTCGGCCACGTTTCTCTGCGCTCTACGTGGAATTTCATTATCCTTCGTTACGTGTGCCACAACACTCGACAGTCGCTTTCATCTCTCGCATTCGTAGTTATTAACGAATCTCGGCACCCTTCCTGCGGGCTTTGTCCGCGTGTGCTGTCGCGAGAGAAGGACCGAAAGGAAGACGACGGAAGAGCAGCGGCTTTGGTTACCCTTTGGTTGCGTCGTAACAGTGGGTGTGATTTAATTTTTTTTTTCTCTTTCTCTCCCTCACTGCGTGTCCGAGAGACCAGTGTCATATTCACGAGGTCGTGGCCGGGCAAAGCGAGTGTCGTGGCTGGCCGGACGGAAACGGGGAGAGTTGAGAGAGCGAATTCAAGGGGGGCGGGCGGGCGGGCGGTCTCTCCTCTTTCCTACCGATGTGGTAGAGGACGAGAATGAGGCGGGGGGTACGGAGAGAGAGCGAGTAGTCTAGGCGAGACTTAATTAAACAGCGGGCAAAGCCAGGTTAGTTCACAAAGTGACCGCGGCACCTACCCTCCTCCGCTTGAAGCCGCCACCATCAACTCCTCGACTCTGGTACAGCTCGGTGGTCCTGGGACACACGGTAACCTCGCTGAATTCTGCGAGGAAAGACGGGGGGAGGGGGGAGGGGGCATCGGGCTCAAGCTTGGTCACCTCGATCGGCAAGACGGCTGGACATCGACCGCTCGACCGGCCGTTTGGAATACCGAGCGTGAGCCAAGAATCTGGGGTTCTGAACTCGACGGGGAAATTGCACTACGACGCGCGACCAAAGCCGTGGAGAAGCAAGCTCGTTCAATTGATAAATTGGCACACTAGGCGAAAAGACTCGCTCCTCTTTTCTAGATTCTTTCCGATGATCGCTTCGTCGAGTCTGCGAAGTGGACGCGCGGAGGTAGTTCGGCACGGTTAACACCTTTGACGTAGCCATAGTATCCCCGCGCCGGTTCCTGCTTTACGGGGGTGGATCAGCGATCCCCAGGGGGAGGGGGGGGAGGGGTGGCACTGGGCGAGGGAAGGGTTTATTTTCGCGGGGTGGCGCTGTACAGCACTCGTTGCTGGCTGGCACATCGTCGCCGCCCAACGTTCTTTTTATCTCAAAGCTGTATCCCTTTTGCGCCTCTTCTGTATTCCTCAATTTCCAATGAGTCGGAATACGACATGAAACGCTAAACTGCCACAAAGGGGGTAAGCCGATGAGCGCGGTCGAACCCTTTGCCCGGTCTTTCTCTTTCCCTCTCCCGCTCTCTCTTTCTCTGTGCGCCTCTCGCGCGCGAGTTCTCTTTCGCTGCTTGCCTCCCCTCACGCGTCTCTCTCTCTCTCTTCCGTCATCAACGACGGATCGGGGTGGAACCTTTCCTCTGCGCTCTCTTTGAATTCTTTGTCACAGTGCATTAGATACGCTCTTGCCGTGTCATTATTTGAAACGGGAGTACACAGAGAATTATGCTACAAAAACGGCCGCGCGCGCATACGGGGCATTCGGGAGTGGAACACGACGAGGCACCTCCTCGTTGTCATCGTCGTCGTTATTTTTGGTTTCGACATCGTCGTTCGAAAGTTCGACCTTTTTCGAGCGGGCTCGTCCGCTTCGCCTCGATCACCGCTTAACATATACTCCTCGTGCTCATTTTGCTGACAATGACAACGCGCCCATTCCACTTGACGGGCTAATACGCCCCTCCCAGCTTCCGGCATGCGCGCACTACGCGCGCCTGAATCTCCCTATGTTTGTCCACTGCGGTGACTTCACTGCACAGTGAGCCCAGGACCAACGTCCAGGCGCTTCGCGGGATTCAATGAATCAGAATACTCGATGCAGGAGACGCGATATTCCTTCGTATACGACAGGAGGGTGATGATCATTGGCACGTTTCCGCGTGCGCGAGTTTTGCATCACGTCGGTCACCAACTGGCGGCGGGGATGAGCAATATTGCGTTCGTCTTTCATCCTGATTTACGTAGCTAGAATAGCGAAGGGTTCCGTCGATCGCTATAAACGTTCGCTTCAAAGCGGCAAATTAGTTGCCATCGTCTTGTCAATTTTTTTTGAAAATTAATGCTCGACCCAACATGCGGAATGGCAGGTAAAAAAATAAATAAAAATGTGTGAGAGATCCAAAAATATTATTAAACATTTTTTGTCTCTCTTATATATTTAATAAATGCCCATAATAATTGCTCATAAAAATACAACAAATTATCCCCAGCCATCGACCCGAGCCATTCTTACAATTTTATTTGCGAAGAATCAATCGACCGTGCGACGACCTGCTTTTTACGGTTCTTATCTTCCAATATTTTTCGCAGTCATCGTCACGCTGGTGTAAAATAATTCTTAGTTGTTCCCTTGATCGCTATACAATCGCGATGTTGTCCATCGCGACGACATCGAAGGGACAAATGAACAAACGGCATCGGAAGTACAACGGGGATGGTACGACGATGTCGGCGTGGGCGGCGGTCGAACCGAGGGGTTGAAACGCGGGAAAGTCCCTCGGGTCCCAATTACACCGACACCCGATCCCAGCATTACGGCCCGGCTAATTCGAGGGGAGAGTCGTATATAAATCTCGGCGAGTTGATTGTGCAGTTTCAATTCCGTTTGTCGCTCGACGACGCCGGAGATAACGCGTCGGCAGGTCGTTACAGTTACTTTTTCACCGGAGAGATTAATTCCGTATCAGAGCCGCGCGACGCGACGCCGACGTTCGATCGAGCGTGTCCCATAACTGTAATCGGATACGATTGAGCGTAATGTTTGTCATTAAAGATAACTACGTCGCGTCGAGTGCGTTACCGGTAAATTACTGAGAAAACGTTTCTGTCTACGAAATAATACCGTGCTACGTATGCTCGTAATTTCTTTACGATTCAAGGATTCGAAGGATATATAAGTTTTACTTCTCATTTATTCGCAAAGTACCAGAGACAAGCGAATCGATAAACATGGCTTAGTAACGTGATATGATTGATGGAACAACGATCACACTTTTTCTTTTTGCTCGGAAAATCTCACGGCACAACTTAAGGTTAGTTAACAACGCTCCTCGCAGGTTGCCGCGAGAGAGATGTGGGAGGAGAGCTTGAAAAGGGGGTGTTTCTCTCGACGGGTCTCGCGCGACAAACGGCTCGGCTAATTACAGAGAGGCCACAGCTCCATGTAAACCGGCGGCAAAGGCAGCTGTCGGTTCCCAGGCTACCGTGGTTCCGATGGTTTACGTGTGTCGAGAGCTTTTTGCTTTTGCGTGAAAATGTCGTCGTTCGTTAATTCGATGGTACGATATGTGGCCCGACCAGAATATCCGTCAGTGGATCAGATCCAGAAGCCGTCGCGGGTTTCTTTCCATCGTGTTTATTATTCTTTCGTCCGTTCGCACGTATCGTTTCAATACTAATATTAATATTAGCACGGACGCAGATAAGTATCAAGCCGAGTGTACTCTTGCTCAGAGCTCCGAGTTCCGTAAGAATCTGAACGCGAAATCTAAATGCGATCTTCCGCGTTTGCGTAAGCGCTAGAAGAACGTGAGAAACCTCATAAGCGTCGATACAATACTTCCTCATATGTTTCAGTTGCATAGGAAAAAAAAGATAAAACAATGACGCCATTCTTGCTTCTGTGTTTCGAATTCTACGATGTTTATGCACAAAAGTAAAAAAAAAAAAAAACAGATTAACTATTCGTATACCATTACGTTATAAGTCAATCACTTATATAAAACCTTCCATGTTCAATGAATAATAATTTATTGAGGCCCAGTTTCACAACTCACGGTTAACTCGCTTAACCGAGTAACTTATTTTTCACCTCTTTCCGCGATTCTAGAATTAGAAAGAGATAAGAAATAAACCTCGGTTAAGGATTAACCATAAGTTGTGAAACTGGGCCTAAGCATTTAAATATGAAAATAATTCTGATAATTGGCGTGTTCTTTTGGTTTTCATCTTTCTTTTTTTTTTTCTTTTCACATTGGAGAAAAAGCAGAGAAAAAGTGTGCGAGGAGTTCAGCTGAATAGAACAGGTCTAATCATTCTAATGTTTTCGGAAGATTGATAACAATAGGAAACGAGTTTTAACGTGGAGGTCGTTGCTCTTTCGTGTATTGCATTCAGAATTACGAGACGCTGTGCATTCACCAGCTGCGAAAGGTCATCTTATTGTTCGCCGTCGACAAAGTCGCGCATCCAACTGGCAATTCCCTCGCCATCACGATATACTACCGAGGAAGGAAGCCGGATTTCTCGTAGCCCCTGCTAAGATAATACGACCACCCATCCGGCGGGAGGCCGAAGATTTCAACCTTTACCGAAATGCCAAACGGGGCTTTAAACGGACTAATAACGTTGCCTTTCCCCCTTCAACACGCTGCCTGCCGTATCGCGTATATATACGATTTCGATTCTGTCACACAAATTGCCTGTAGACGTATATAGCGGAGCCTCCTTCGTCACTTGTCACTCGTCTCTCATAATAACGTCGTAATGACGAGAATTGACGAGACATTCCTAGGCGTAGCAATTTGTTTTTATCGACATTAACGTTCTTAATTAACGCTGTACACTTTGTCGCGTATTTTTAAACTCGTTAACCGTTTTTATTATTGGCGCTCGGAGTTTACCTGACAATCCCGAGCGAATGCGCGCGCGTGGGCTGCTGTCTTGGTATTTTAAACCCCGGATGGCTTGGCAGGGAAGGTTCGCGCACGTGTGCATCGTGCGCCGTTCTGCGGGAAAAAGGAGCGTGCAGCAGCGGGGTACTCGATCGGAAAAACTGCCGACGGATACGCCCTCGTTAAAGCGCCCTGGGGTCGGGGTCGTCGTCGTCGTCGTCGCTCTCGTCGTCGATGTCCAACGTCGTCGTCGTCGTCGCCGGCGAACGGTAAAGGTTGACACGGTATCTCTTACAAGACGGTCATTAGTCGAATGAGAGGAGGAAGTCTTATGAAGTGCCTGCGTAAATATCTGTGGGACTGGCCGGTCATCAATCATCTTAGAATCCTGCGAGCCGCGAACCCGCTTACGCACGAAATTACGTATCGCCTTACATCTCGCGACGCCACGAGTCCCGCCCTGAGTAGAAAGACGAAATTACATAGAGGGTTTCTCTTAACGAACTATTATTTTTTACGAAAGGAATTTTTCCGTCTCTCGGCATAATTTTGTGGAGGTAATACATCCTATATGGTGCCGTAAATATCCAAAAATATCGCATACATAAGATACTATTGTATATATAGTATACTTTATGTGTGTGTATTACAAATTTGTCTAGTATTTTCAATAATACTACTAGTATACAAATACACGTAATGGTACAAAAAAAAAAATACATACGATATTTTTTAAGAATAATATCTAAATTCTAAGCAAAATCGTAAGACTCATAACATATTCTCGTAAGAACTTTTAAATGCTTATACAATACCTATTTTTTTACAGACAGCTTCTTACTAGCCTCTACTGTATAAAATTTATAAGAAATTGTAGATATTTACGAATAATCGTTTTACGATACATACGCATAAAATTAGAATATTTTACGAGAACAAGTTATATACGAGTCTTACAATTCTACTTAGAATTGACCTATAAAGCTTCATATATCATACGCACGAAATGTAGTGAGATAAGCAAAAAAATTTTTCTTAGAAAACCATTTCGAGAGGGAAAATTTTTTTCATCTAAATACTTTTTATTAAAATATATAAATCAATAATAGACGGGGATCACACGTCACACTGCCATTTTAGTGATAACGTAATGTTGCACGCGTGCGAAATACACGAGCAGAATACATATATCGTTCACACGGATAAAGTTATCGATAGGCCGCACAATGCGGGCAGACTATTTACTATATTTGCGATATCATAGGGCGAGTAATGGTTTCGCTTGACGTTACGGTCGGAAGAACGAAGCAGCAGGGGATAGAAGATGACGCGAAAGGGAGAAAGAAAGAGAGACAGGGTGGATAGGATATTCCGTGAGACTGGCTGTCATATTCATGTATTGACACCAAGCTGGTTGACTAATGGACTGCTGTTGTCACAGGCTCGTGTTACCGCGAGGGCCTGGCCTCGCCGAGTCGTTTTTCCTGAGAATCGACTGAAATGCATTCGCGTCTATAACATTCGTCTCGTGTTTATCGAAAATTCAGTCTTGTGCGAACTGTGAATCATTTCGAACAGTAACATCGTAAGGAATCGCATATGTCAAATATATGTTAATTCGGATCTCTCTCCTGAAAAAGGGAGCCTTTAGAAAACAATTTTATATCATGTGCGTTTCACTGAGCAATATTTTAACTGCACCATTTTTTTTTTTAGGCATATGGTTACGCCCGTTACCAAAAGACTATTTCACTCGTTATTCTTGAATAGAATAGCACGTCGCGTTTCGTAAAGCCGCGAATGGCGTGGCCGTTCTTCCCGACTTTTACATATTTATCGAGCCTCGCATTGTTGTCACGTCAGACGAGAGACGTCGACATTGTCGAGCCTCGAAAATCCGCGATATTATATCTGCAAGCTGGAACCGAAGATCCAGTTCTGATCCTCGCTACGGTACTCCCCCTCCCTCCCTCCCTCCCTCTCTCTCTCTCTCTCTCTCTCTCACCCAATTTGCGTACTTTTATAACGGCATTCTAAATCCATACGCATTTAACGCGTGGAAAATCGGAGAAAATGAAAAATGAGTGATCAAAATTTTCGATTAAAACGACAGCAATTTCACAGTATAATGCACACTCTCATCTTATGTCAGCTTTTGATTTACGCGAATTCGAATTTACATGGTGGGTTACAGGTAACGCATTAATCGCGTAAATTGAGAGTTATCTGTATACCCCTCTCACCTGTCCGTTCAATATTTCATCGAGCTCAATAACATATTCAGCTTTTATAACAAATGGCACTTGCGAAATTTTCGTTTTTGTTGATGCGCTTGTTCGGAATTACACGCTACAGAATTACACAGAAATGAATGAATGAATGGGAAATTGCATCAGATAGAACTTCGACGAAAGTAGGGATAGTAGTATAGGATCGAGGGTTAAAGGAAAATGGATAACGAGCACGCAACGGCAACTATTTTATTACCGTTTGATATCCGATATGAGTTATTCGGTTAGGCGATCGCGATCTTCGGCCTGATTTCTGCCTTCCATTAGACGCGAAGATGCTTAGAAGATGCCGAGTCAGGGGCGAGTTTAGAATGGAAATGTTATGGAGGACGAGAATTAAGGCGAGAGACCCCCAACGTGGAATAATACGATACGCAGGAATCGACGAACGCACAGACGCGAGACTTTACAGCGCGGCACGGTGCCTCTATGGCTTCTTGATTTATCGGCGAGTTAAGCTTTGGTTTCGAAAACCTGCTCGAGGCGCGCTCGATGCACGCCCGTGAGATTACCGTGTGTCGCGGATCGCGCGTTCTCAGCCTTTCGATGCATCGTCTTGTCGGCCAAGTCAATTTTCTCAAAGCTGTAAGTGCGAGGGACGCGGATTGGGTGCCACTTGTAAGCTTGAATAAGCCGACCGTCTCGATTCGATGCTTCGTAGAAGGACACACCTCCTCTCGCGATCTCGACCAGGTAAACTCTTGTACTCTTGTACTCACCTCGCACCTTCTGCTCGTCTTGTAGCTGCCGCTCCAGACTGTCCTTGACCTCCCGCTCCCGGAGAACGTCCATTTTCAGCTCGGCTGTAACACACGCAAGATAATGGAAATTTATTTATATGTCTTGTGCACTCCTCCGGAGAGTGTGAACCACCTTGGGATACGAAGGACGACTCTTCATTCAATTCTGACTCAAGTTCTCGCTTCCCCTATCGTATCGTTAGTTTTAATTGCTCGGTTACCTAGTTCGCGCGAGAACGCTTAAGACAACCGAGTGTCTCCATTCTTCATGAATAATTACTAGAAATGATCTCATTTTCTCGAGAAGATCTCATCAAGAAGGACTATAAGTTTTCGACCGTAAATTCTGGAAATGCGAAAGATTTGCAAATCTACTATAGTCAGTGGTTAATTTGACAATAAGAGAGTCTCTCCTAGCCGTTTTCTCCTCTCTATCCACCTGCCATCGTCCAAGAGGTGTTGCGGGGAGGATATCGCATGGTTGACTGAGTTCGTGATTAAATCCAATGGCGATGGGCAGACCAGAGCTCGCATAGTTACCTCTAATAGAATTATATTAAGACATGGAGTCTCTATCCCCCGCCCCCGGTCGTCTTTCCACTTCCACCTGCTCAGTCCATGTTTCTTGTCTCGCGTACGACTTCCCTCTTCATCCCATTCTCCCTATCACCGTCTCCGACTTGTAGAACTCCCCCGTTCCCGTGGGAGCTACCGCGCTAAATTAGCCATTTCGAATCTCTGCTAGAGGGTCGTTAGGACGAGTCCAGAAACTCGTTGAACGGTACTAAGAAACCCATGTGCGCCATGCGGTGACCAGTTTTCAGTCACTCTCGTGGCGAAACGTGACATGCTAAGGTAAGCGTAAGCATATAAATGAGAAAATTAAAGAGGACGTGAATGTGTAAATGACGACCTCGAATATTATAGAGCTTGGAAAAATACTATTCCCTTAGAGTTTAGAGAGTTGCAAAATCATTTTTGAGACTGGTAATATGGTAAACGTTTCCAGGCTCTATAACTCAAGCAAGCTAATTCGATTTAACGGAAGAAAAGTAAGGCGGCGGAAGAGGCTTCTCTCTGTCTTTCCTCTGACTCGCCGGCCTCTCGAATTACATTTGTGGGTAATGAGCCACGTAGCTCGTAACGTACGTCAGCTCGCCGAACGATTTGCAGATTTTTTTGCTATGCTGTTAGCAAGATATTGTAGATTGGAATTAAATAAATAAAATTGGATATAAATATTTGAGATACTAGTCTCACATATATTAATTCTCAAGAAAGAAACTTACTCTGTAAAATGTTTTGAGTGGAATCTAATTCTAAAAGAGTGACAATTTTGAACCAATGTTGAAAAAGAGTGGCTCAATTGTCACAATTTTTAAAAGTGAGATTTTACTCTTTAAAGTTAGATTCCAAAAATTTTAGAGAATCCGAAGAAAGAAACACGCTCAACAACGATTTCATTTATCTCGATTCTGTATTCATTTTTCACGTGTGGCGTTTTCATACCTCATCGGGGAAGTATAATAAAATTTGAAACAACATTTAATTCGCTTATCACATTTCGCAAGCTTTTAAAAGACTCTTTTGCAGACTCGTGTATACGCTACCGTCGCATTAGCAGCAATTATTTTCCGACCTGGCTTCTCGTGGAGAATCCAAAAAGTTTCGCGACATACGTTCAGGCTGAAGCAGCTGAAGAGAGAGAGAGAGAGAGAGAGAGAGAGAGAGAGAGAGAGAGAGAGAGAGATATGAAGCCTGACAGAGAATCAAGCCGGTAGATTAGGTAGGGCCGCGTCGTCTCAGCAGTCTGCCAGCAATTTGAGAGCGTTTGCGAGGTCCATTAACGGCGGTAACTCTTCACGACCGGCCGCCACGAAGATTCAATTTGAATGCTAACCAGAATAGGAAGTTCGCGCCGGGGCCCCATGGTATATACGCCGCTCGCTGTGTTCCTTCCCCCCCCCCCCTCCCCCACCATCGTCTCCCTTAGCCCCCGTTATCCCCTCGCCACCCTGTTATTGCCAATTTCGGCGCGTTTCTGCAGCCCACTTTGCGATCGTTTAGATTATCATCTCTCCCGGTTTCTCTTTCTCTCGACGGCCCTGGGTACCCTCCGTCCCGCCCCGTCACTCCCTTTCCCGTATCTTCTACATTCTGCTCTCCCGCTCCCACCCCCGGTCCGCTCTCTCTCAAACGTTTCCGGGGATAATTGAACTTTATTAGAGATCGTCGTCGACGAAACACCAGCCCTTGCATCCACCCCGAGGCTTATTCCGGATCGACTTGATTCTGAGATGCTTTAACGATTACTCCGTTCGCTCGCTTATCTTTCTCTCACTCGCGAAAACGCCTCTCAAATCTATGCCGCGCGACGAATACCTTGAGAGTACATTGGCTCCTGTTTCTCAGATCGTCAAGCGTGCTATGCTTCGTGAATGATTTTATGTTCATACAAAAAGCTGTAAAATCAATTTTTAACAAAACTATATCTTTCGCGATTAATATGTATAATAATCTGTGCCCGGAAGCATATTTATATATGTTCAATGTCGCTACACACATCGTATCATCCGAATTATTTTCCGCCTAAAGGCAGATGTTACGTCATGTGCGAAATACCTTTTCTCAGATCTTACGTTCTTTTTACGGGCGCACAGTGGCGTGACTTTCGCCAAGGGACGACTGGAAAAGTTTGTCGCGATGGAAAAAAAACTGGAAATCAATTATGCGAGCCCGGCGCTCCTCGCCGTGGGGGAGGAGCGACCTTATTGAAATTTGGCTGCGGGGTCGTAAGCATTAAAATTGCAGGGATTAATATTAGCCGTGGTGAAAAGCGCTTTACTCGCTTTCCTCGTAAGGAAATGATTCCACCGCGCCGCGCCGCGCCGCGCCGCGCTGCTCTGTTCACAGTTATAAAAGCCCGGCCCGTTCTATCATTCTTATGTCAATTAGACGAGCCCTAATCGCGACCCGGCTCATAAACCGAGAATTATATCTTTAATTTTAGCGGTCGTATTCAGCCGCTTGCGAAACAGGATTCTACCCTACGTGCTTTCTTCACCGCTACAGGCGAAACCGCTTTAACCACGACAGATAGGTAGTAATTAATAACGAGAGACTGTACGTCTGTTAATTTTGTTACCGAATTTGACGTAGCAGAGAAATATAAACAGCAAATGAATTATATGGTATATTTTACATTGGTATTATATTTTTGTACGTAGAAAAAAAAAATAGTGTATTAACAGCATTGATCAACAGCAGTAATTGAAAATAATATTAATTCAATGATCTTGTCAATTTTGAATGATAGTATTAATAAAACAAATAACATTTTATTGAAACAAGAGTATGGTGAATCTATTTCATTAATAATGTCACTGGATTAAGATTATTTTCAATTAAATTGCTGTCGACAAATACTGTTAATACATCATTTTTTCGTGTACTCTAATTGCGCAGCTAAATCTCGTTCACCTTTTGAATATCAAAGATATTCAATAATAAGCATTATATTAAAAAGTGTATAAAGAACGAAAAAAGAGTAGAAAGTATAATTATAATATTTGGCCAATTATTCCCCGACGTCATTTCAGATCCTTTCGTGGTTAAATATGTAGTTAAGTCTTTTAGTCGCTTGCGCTTTTACGTATACATGCGTTCATATGCATTTCTCGACTACGATGTTCGGTAGTGTTAGTAGCGGATACATTTCCGAGAGCCACGCTCATCACGATTTACGAGTTTCTCACCGGACGGCGAACGATATCGCGAGCGGGCTCAAGCGGACCTAGGATCGTTGGCGATAATAATTTTCACGGTGGCGCGAGCACTCGCATAGTAACAATAACGGTGCAACGGAACGTGCATGGCACTGTTACCGGAGCGATTCATGGTTATTGATTACTATATATATACGGTCGCAGGAAGACGAGAGAGAGGCTGCGGTATAGCGTTCACAGCCCCCGGAGGGCTTGTACCACGACGTGGTGTAGGCACACACAGCCACGCACGCACAAGCACAGATATTATGTGTGTGCATACATATAAATATACACGTACACACGGTAAATGTATGTATATCTGTACGTAGTTGCGTACACTCGACGCTAAGATATTCGCAGGGCCCTAAGGCGACCCTCAGAAACAACAATGTCAACTTGCCCGGCGCGGTCCGCAATCGTTTGAATAGTATAATGTAGTTTTCGTGTTACAACTCACTCTCCTTCGTATACAAGCCTCGTCTAGCGCCTATACGAAACACCGCAGCCTTTTCTTTCCGTGATCCCGTTCGAAATGTCTAACATCGAGAACGTTGCGACACTTTCACGTGGCTGAATGAAATATTTACAAACAAGATGAGGAGAAGAAGACCCGTCGGGGTTCTCGAGACCGCACGCGAGATCGGCGGGTATTTATGAATTTAATTTTAACGGATCAAGAGCGGTAATAAAGCGCGGGCAGGAATTAACCACCGGATTATTTCGGTAATTTACAGCCCCGGGGATCGCGCGTCTGGCATTCTCTTATTTGCATCGTGATACCCCACCGTGGGGGTATGGTTCCGCGTATCTTCTGAAGAAAGTTTTTTCCCTCCCCTCGAAGTTTCTTTAAAATGTCATCATTTCCTCACGTATACGTGCCGTCTTAATTACGCGATTACGGGGGCCTCGCATCTCGATCGCTGTCGTTTCGGATTTCTCAAAGGAACTCAAAGCTCGTCGACGGCGAACTCGAATTTCATAAATTTCGCACCCTAATCCTCATTAATCCCGATGTTGCACTATTTGCCTACGAGAAGATCCGCCACAAGACGCGGGGGCGCCGCGGGAGCGCTGAACCGCTCTCGGAAACGAGAATATTGTTGTTTCTACCCTTGCATATTACACAGCCGAATAATGATTAAGTATATATCCCGAGTTAGTTCTGTCCTCCGGGTATAAGTCCTTTGCGGGAGATACCTTCCGCTGAATTTCAATTGTCGACCAATGTTAACGACATCTCTATAACCTCCGCGATTTCTCGAAGAGTATTATAATTAAAACGGATCGTTATAATTGCAAAAATTGTTATAGTTAAATTCTATATATCTACATGTATAGACTTTTAGTTAACGAAATGTATTGCTCGAATTACGCTTATATTAACGTACATACGGTTATTCAATTTCCACGCTTTTCCACGAAATAAGCACATCCTATCGCTCGAAATTTACAGAATGCCAGGTTGCCGATAATAATTAAAACTTTCTCGCGCACTCGGCACAGTTTGACTTGGCCTCGGCGAAGCAACAGCGCAGCCAATAGTTATCCCATGCGGATTACGGTCCTTGGCTAAGGGCTACAAGGGTTTCCCTCCTCCTACGGGATTTAAGACGGACTTAGCCCTTGTTCCGGTCGCTGACCACTTTGCCTCCCATTAACCATTAACGGATCTAACGAAAATAGGATTAGATCGCAGCAGCTAGGTCTTCGAGTTCGGTACGCACTAAAACTACCGGCGCACGTAGGTGGGCGTCGGGTTTCTTGTCCACAGCTTCATTGGCAGATTATCGAAGATTCTTGTCTCGTCTTATCGGGGACGCAAAGTCGTCTCTCCCCTGTCGATTATTTTCGCACGAACGGCGGCATCAACACCGAGTGAATCGGTTTTGCGATTTATCATGAGAATTACTCGGACAAAAATTATCTTCGTAAAAATGTATCTTTATTTTTAATTCATGAATTTACTATGTATAATTTCGTTTGAACTACATTAAAGCTAAAACAAAATCACAACAAAAAAATTCATCTAATTTATTACAGTTATTCTAAAATTTCGAAAATAAAAAGAATCTGGGTACTTTTTGATATTCTTCGATATTCGGGATGTTCACCTTGTAAAATGATAATATCATATTATTATACCCTACCAAATTTAATATATAAATTTAGTCATTAGAGCTCTATTATCGTATCCTATATAAAAATACAAAACATCCATTGACATTGCAATTAAAAACCGCCAGAATGATTTCCATTAAATCTTACGTCGGCTGATCATGTAACCGATATCTCGTCGTGCGGTATATCTCGACGCTAAAGTTCTCTTCGCCTGAACTCTCGCGCGGCGAGATATGCCGAAGAGCGTTTTCGCGTTTCGAGATAATCCCATTCTCGCCCTCTCCCTCGGGGATAGATCCTACGGGATATCCGACGGAATTATTGCACATTCGAGTTACACGCGAACAAGAAACTTCAAACTTTATCAATCCAACAGCTCAGTTAATATTAGACTGATAACAATAATAATGAACGTTTAGTGTGATGAAACAAACTATCTTCTCTTGGATATTTTAACACGAAAACTTTGTGATTTATTTTGAGGAATTAGGCAAGAATACAATTAGTGACTACTTGAAATGTAGAAAAGATTCTTTCAGAAAAAGTCGACGCTTTTGACGTTTTTTCCTACATTTTCTTGCCTTTTTAAGACAGGCATTAGTTTTAAGCTAAATCAGCAAAGCCGGCAAAACATTAATTTAAAAAAAATATACAAGAATGGCAACTAAAACCATTGATCGTTTTCTTTCTCTCCTTCTTGCGTCGAGAGATTGACGACACGTATGGATCTTTATCATTATTACGACTGTCTGACTGTTTGCGCTTGCATGCCGCTCCGACCATGCACAGCGCGAAGACATTAATGGCTCGCGATCGTAAAACGACGGTACGACCATGATTCTTTCCACAATTTATCGAATAATAATATAATCCTTTAACGACCCACAGTGAAAGAAAGAGACAGAGACAGGATACATATTCTTTAACGAGGGCGCGCATCCTTCGCTTCCTAATCCACCGCTTAATTACCAGGCATGAGTATATACAATTTAATCAGATCAGAAATTTCATCGTTACGATAACAACGCACCGATTTAGGTTTGCTGCCTTATTTCTCTCTTCGCGATGGCCCACACGTTTTCGCAAATCCCATAACTATCGAGTGAGTAGACTCTTCTTATCCCATACGACACACTTTATCCAATAACCGTCTTTTTTCTAACGTAGAGACATCTTCCAAACATCTTTAAGACGTCTCTTGAATGTCTGTATTGTATAGGATTGTTCTGGTTTGTTGATTTGACGTCTGACAGTTTACATAGCGGTGGCGTATCGCGTGCGAAACAGAATTGTAAAAATCGGAATCTATCTCTTCTCCACACCCCGTATGAGAGACAGCTGCCGTTCCCTCTTTCCAATCTTCCTTTCTCCCCCAATCGGCTCCCGCGTGTCACTCGAGGCCGTAATTAACAATCGTTCTAATGAATTCGCTCTTGGCTATCTTCATCTTTGCACAATACACTCAAGTTACAAACACGATGGGGGACGACGTGACGCGTGCTTCGAGGCGCGCCTATAATCGAGTGTCCGCTTATTACGACCAGGTAATAATTCCCAGTATAAAATTATCATTAAGATTGTCGTTGCACCGGAGGACTGTCCGCTCGTTATCTCGACAGGTTGCACGGGCCGACGCAACACGAGAGAAAAACAAATGTTGGAAGAACTCCTCGTGGTGTTTTTCAAATGCGAATGCGTCAATAAAAAGTTGATAAGTGCCGCACTGCTCACCAAGCGGCGTTAAAAATGTCCCTGCATACGCAATGCAGGTATAATTTAAAATTAATACTGTGGTCCCGCGTTATTAATTTTATCGATGTCGCATTCGCTAATTACATCAATGACATTTAAATTTAAGCCGTGCGTCTCTTCATCCGTTTATTTCTACCGTAAATATGGCAATTCAGAAAAAAAGATAGAAAACCTAAGATTAATGTTGTAGAATGTACAATTAATCTCTCTCATTATCGCTTTTTAATATTACAATACAAATACATCTCTTTCTTTCTATATCTTTTCGAGTTTCGTAAAAGTAAAAATTAATTGCTAGGAGAGAATATTAAAAATAAAAAGAAAGGGGCGCGCATATATTATAGATTTTATTTCACATCGCGTGTTGAAAGCGTCGAAGCGACTCAACTCTCGATGCCCAGCACTTTTTTCGTCTCGTTCCACATCTTACTTTTCTGCAAACATGAAACGATCGTAAATAACTGCCCAATGTAATAAGACATCACCAAGTAACTCAGCACCTAAGCATTGATATCATCTTTATGAACATGAAAGTGTCGGAAGTTGTATATTTTTTTAGATACACCAACACATATTAATCAACTATACGTACGACGAACCGATTCGAATAAGCGGCACTCGACTTCGCTGAAGAGATAAAACTGATGTAATTCTTAATGCGAAGCGCAACCGCTCAATTAGTAAATTAATAATTAAATATAGATGAACGTAACGATAGAGAGAGATTATATTACGAGAGAAAAGGAAGAAGGAACAAGTTAATGCACGCGAGTTACATCTCTCTCCGTTGTGCTCGTCGCACTTAAGTCCGCACCTCCTCGTCTAATCCCTCGCTGATGTCACGCAAGAAAATTAGCGTCGTAGGTGCGGATTATCGCGCGCATTATCCGCGATTATACGCATTAACTGACGAGGGAGGGCGTCGTTTCGAAATCCAATTATCGCGTCACAGCACGGAGAAAAAAGGCGTTCAACGACATTTTCACGAAGCGATAGTCTTAAAACGTTTAGCCCGAAAGCTCGTTCTTTCTTTCTTCCTTCCTCTCTCTCTCTCTCTCTTCTTCTCGCGTATCCAGTTCTCTTATATTGTACTTTTATCGGAACTCAGCGGCAGTAAAACGTATCCTCGCGCGGCCCGGCCGCTTCGCTCTCTAAGCCGCGACTCCATACGCGATTTCGTCGCGCCGCGAATCGAAACGCTTTGTCGCTTCGTCGAGTTGCAACAAAATATTCGTTCCTCGTGGCAATAAACGACGTCGTTAACGACACACACAATGTTCCCTTCCTCCTCGTACTTCTCTCACGCGCGGCCGTTACTACTGCCCTTTTATTGCCGGTAAATTACACGCTTTATTCGCTCGCGCGACGACCCGAAAGCAAACTATATAATTGAACGGTAGTTAAAACTGCGGTAGGTCAAGTTCCTCTTTTTTATCCTGGTCTCGCTTCTTCCTCGTCGTTGCTGTCGTCGCCGCGCGTCTCCGTCGTGTTTTATTTTCAGCGTCGCGCCACGTCGATACCGCGTTGGCGACGTCGCGACATTTCCTTCGTACTTAATTAATCTCCATCCTTTTTTCCCTCGCAGGCATTGATCTTATCCGCGCGAGCTCGATGCGGAAGCGATTTTAATTTAATTCCGCGGAAAACACGGCGAATTAATTTAAGCCGCGCGACGATCCCGCGTGACGTCTGATCATGTACGGAAATACGTATACAAAAATTGCGATAATGCGCGATGCGTGCGTGTAAGCGACGTCGGAATTACGCCACCCAGAGCGTAATTAATTTCGATCGTTATCGCGCAGAATTGAGACGATTCTGAGAAGAAAAGGCGCGCGATAGAGAAGCGTGCTGTACTCTTTCTCTTTCTCCACCTTCTCCTCTTCTTTTTCCGATGATACGTAAATACTGAAGGCAATAAAATTCACCATACGATGAAACAAAGTCGCGAACCAGCCGGCAGGTAACGACATGAGAGAACTCTCTGTCTCGCTGCATTTGTTTCCTCGCCCGCGAATCTCACTACAACGCGCCGTAAATTTTCGGTTTATAATCGTCGTCGATGCGAAATTACCACAGACAAAGATTTCTCTTCGCAAAGTCTTCCTTCGATCGTTCTCTCGCCACACAAACGGCCATTCGTGTTACTTAATTCCGAGGTATTCACCGTCGTATGCAAGTACAAGATGGTAATGCGACGAGATCGATGTCTCTTCGCGATCGTTAAATCCGGAATTTAAGTGACACCCCTGTTGGGTGAAAACGTCACGCAGTTTATCGTTCGTACCTCGTGGCTTTCTTCTATGCAAGGTAAGATCTTTACCGAGATCAAAAGTCGAGGAAAACACTTTGTAACTCAACTCTGCATTCCGTATCCCTTAACAACAATTCGTTATAATATTATTGCGCAACTTTTTTACATATAATGTAATACGCAATGACAAAAAGATGGCAGCGCGACACAGTACCTAAATCATTACATCTTTGGTGTTTGCCAATGTTACATAAGAAAAAATTTAACTGAATGTTGATACATATTTCGTTGAATAGTATTAAGTAAACATTTACTTACAGTAAATAAATATTTATCAGTAAAAAGTAAGTTAAATCAAATTAATGAGTTTTATATCAATAAATATATAATATATTTACATTAGTAGATTTGTACTTAGAATTATTCAAACAAGTGTTTATTAAAATTTAATTTTTTTTCAATATAAATAAAGATTAAAATGATCACTGTATTATGCTATGTTCTTTTTCTGGAAAACGGTACACTATTAGAAATTACAGAATATAAGCACTGAGGATGAGTGTATGGATTGGCTTGCTGAAATCGAATATTAGGCACGATTTTCTCTACCCTATTCATTTAGGAAGGAGTAAAATTTATCTATTTTTATTTAGGACGTCATTAAAATGAAATTATTTCCCCGCTAGACAAACACAGATATCCATGGCGAAACGAACGCGGTAGAGTCAACGCGAAACTTATTTGCACGCCGGCAAGAAGAAGCAGCGCTACGGTCGGTCCGAGAGCGAGGAGGGCCCGTGGCTCGTTTTATTGTTAAATAAATAATCAACTAGTTGTTCCCCGTGTTAGGCATAATTTATTAGCCTCCCTAGCACCAATCGCGGAGCCCCTTCTCCCTGAAATTCTTTCCTCTCCGCTTCTCTTCGTTTCTTCGCTACCGCCTCCTTCTCCTCCAACGCCTTCCGCATCTCCCGTGTGTGCTCGTTTGGAGCTCGTTCGGAGCACAGCTCTCGTACGCGTTACAGACCGCAGACCGTTTATTCTTCCCTTTCGCCTTATTCTATCTTTTTTTTTCCGATCCCTTTTGCGTTAGTGGCTTATGCCAGGAATACGAGCTCGGTTTTCTCCTCCTGCGATTTCTTTAATTGACAATCCAAGGGTGTTCTCCAGCTCGGTTCCCCGAGTGGGAACGTATGTCTACGACGCGCATCGACCGACGACATCGTATTGTCCTCGCGATTTTTACTATCCTTTCTCTCGTACGGGATATCTTTCGCATATACCTTTCGCCGTGTGCATATACGCGTCCCACGAGTACCGCATGAGCATACGTATGCTGTTCCCTGTGTCCGGCTTCTCGTTTCCTTGCGATTTACGAGTAACAACGAGGTCCACCCTGACCCGAGCGCCAAGAAATCTCATTAGAGAGGCGCCTTTCTTGTGAATACTGTGGACAGTACTTGAGCTCGCCAGGAAACAAGACACCAATAGGAGTTACCGGGAAACACTTGATTTTCAAAACACTACCTTCCTTTGCGTGAGACCATAATACAGAAAAAAAAAAAAATAAAATATGATAATTCACAAATGACAAAAAATTGACAATTTTATATAAAACGAAATTATAATAATTAATAAAAAATACAAAAAAATAAGATCATGAAATAATGGACGATCAAAACGTTCTTCAACAATTTGTAGTCGATACTAAGGCCGGGCTTCTGAGTTATAAACGCAGATGTAAAGGCCCGTGTCGCGCGCCCCGGGAGGATACCCAAAAAGCATACACGGTCGGTCCGTCGGTCGCAACAAGAAACGGTATCCTCTCGCCGCCAGTTCTGTTACAACGCGGACAAGCAGAAGTTAAGCGCATGCAGAATAAAGATATACCTAAGCCCGAGAGTTACGATTCCACCGGTCGGTTTTTACAATATTCTCTTTCGTTGGGCAATCATTCCGCTCGTTCTATCTATCCCTTTCTTGCAAACGCAACTTAAACTTTCGCGATTCTCAGGGACCCAACTCGGTTCCGCTCCGAGGGTAATTAAATATCGGTGGTCCGGACACGCCAGCTCAATACGCTACCTTAACGATTGTCTCTGGGTCAGAGGTCAGGCCCAACGTAGACGTACAAGCACTGCGCGACCACACTTATGGCCTTCTCTCTTAAATAGGATATATATATATATGTATATTGTATATATGCGTGTACAACGCGAGAGAGAAAGAGAGAAATAGAAAGAGAAAGAATGAACAAGCATCATCACCACCGTAGCGGCTATACGAAGCGGCACGAAGAATAGCATGGGAATTATTATGCTTATTAAGGTGGAAAGTAATAAATTATAGGCGGCTAATAATGGGAACCGCGAGAGGCGTAATTGATGTATGCAGAGGAAGTTGTTCTGGTCTGGCACCGTGCGCTCTTCTCGGATATGCGTGTAAACATACACCTATGTTACACGTAATATTGTACATACATCGTGGAAAATATTTAATGGCGTAGAGAAGCTCCGCTCTTGCCTTTCTCTCTCTCTCTCTCTCTCTCTCTCTCTCTCTCTCTGTCTTCCTTTCGGGAATACCTCCTATGGCATCGTGGCGTTTAAAATTTGAAAACTAAACTGTTTACTGTGCGCGCGTTACGGCGTGCGCCTCTTTTGTTCCATCTTCTACCTGCGGGAAGATCGGCAGATTTCTTTTGCTCTCTTCACAGGGCAATAAAAGTGCCAGCTATTTATTGCTAAGCGCCACCATATAACGATTCCCTGAGATGCGTCGCGGCCGTTCACGGGAAGACTGGTTCGGAGGTCAATAAACCGATTCCACTCTTAATTAAATCTAGAGAAGACAATACCTTCCCCCTCCCCCCCCCCTCTTACCTTCTAACGCTAATTAAAGCAAACAGTCGACGGCAATAAAAACTGCCGAGACGTGAAATGAAAAGATGCTGTAAAAGCGGCGATTTCTAGGTTTATCGAGCTATGTAACCATTCAGCGTAACAACCAATCACGTGAAAAAAAAAAAACTTAATTAATTAATTAATTTTGTAACATAGAAAAGCGATAGCGCGAAAGTACTCATTCGCTTATTGATTCGTGTATAAGATAAGGTAGTAGATGGAGAATGAGAAGGTGGAAAATAAAAAGAGTACGGGGGGAGGAAAAAACAAGCGTGCCGCTGATACACGTGTGCGTACATAGTTTGCGCGATAATGGCTGCTCGCTGGGCGATATAGAGATAACCTCGGTTAAGCTAACCTATCTCTCCATACACGAGAAAGAGAGAAGAGTAGGTGGGTCGTCGGTTGGCAGGGTTAAGCATAAATCAATCAGTCTGCATTCGACCGCGAGCGAATAGAAGGCAACTAACGCTTCGAACGTCTCTCGAAAGTTCACGGTACATGGACGTTCGGGACGTTTGTATCAACGTAAACTGTTTGTACTGCGAAATATTTACGCGCTGCGTAATCTGCCGTTCCTGTCAGAGAGATCTTTCTTTCTCACCGACGAAAAGACACAAATGCATCTTATTCGACACATGTTCATCATTCGCGATTTCGAAAGATATATCTTCCTTACAGTCTTGAAGGTCTTAAATCGTGTCTTAAAATCGTGGTACTACTGTAGCCTTGAAGCGATATCGATAATGGAGAAATTCGTGATTGACGACATTGCTTGCGTGACTGTAATGGCTCTCGATCGCGGTACCGATCAGAGCGGGAAACGATCTCGTCTCGTTTGTATCTCTATGTACCACGATCACAGCGATGTCGGTAATTCGCGTTCCATTCGTAACGCAGACACCTACTCGATGGCTGGTACCAGTGCGGCCGCACATCCCACCTCTCCATCGTGCCGCATCGTCGCTCGAGGTAATAGGATTTCACGTAAGCAGCCTCCCAAGCAGTGGCGGCCGAAAATCGCAGGAGTTTATGTAGCGAGATGCGGTCGCCGCGTTGCAGTAACCGTTGGAGCAAGGAGGTGAACAGAGAAGAGGATGGAGAGAAAAAGAAGAAGCCGCGAGGGATATAAAGAGAGCGAGGAGACGTCGCTCGCGGCGTCGAGGAAAGTGGCGGAGAATAGAACGGACAGAAGAGAGACAGAGAGAGAGAGAGAGAGAGAGAGAAAAGGGAAAAGACACAAAGAGGCAATGGCAGGGGACAGAAGAGTTTCAAAGAGAGTGAGAGGGAGAGAGAAAAAGAGAAGAGAGACAGAGAGCAAAAGAGATGTTGGGGCTCCTACAATTTTAATTAACCCGGTACCGGGCACAGAGAACCGATCGCGATCGAATCGGGTGCACGATCTACAAGGAATCTACATAAGATCCTCCACTCGCGGCTTGCAGGAGTTTATGTAGCGAGATGCGGTCGCCGCGTTGCAGTAACCGTTGGAGCAAGGAGGTGAATAGAGAAGAGGATGGAGAGAAAAAGAAGAAGCCGCGAGAGATACAAAGAGAGCGGGGAGACGTCGCTCGCGGCGTCGAGGAAAGTGGCGGAGAATAGAACGGAC
>NW_017277137.1:147575-167760 GCF_001594065.2 Cyphomyrmex costatus | reverse complement strand
GGGGGGGGGGGGGGGCCCCGTGGGGGCCCAGCGAGCCAGACACCACGATGCACCACACATAATCCTCGCCGTTGGTCCCGCCACGGCTCCTACGCTCCCCTTATCTCGGCGAGGATCGAAGATAGTAGCCTCACTGCCGCGTTCGCTGGCTCCTCGCCGGCCAGGATCCCGGCGAACTCATATTGTCCTTTGTGCGGCATGTAACTTACCGGCGGTAACGAGACAGAGATGCTCGCATCTTTTTCTCACGAAACGCTTCTTCTTGATTAAGAGATGCGTGCGTGCTTATATACTCGTTTCATGCATAACGAGCAAATATTTGAACGGTAAATGAGAAGATCGCGATTATTTTTGATAAAAAGTAAGAGATGGGATTGTTAGAATTATTTTTCCCGAGCGCGGAGGACCCCCTGTCGCAGTTATCCTTTTCATTTGTAGAGAAAACAACGCGCTAAGCCACGCGAGGAACGCTTTATAAAGCTACTGGAGTGTATATTAACAGACTGCTAGGATAACACAGCAGTAATCAAAAATTCTTAAATATGATTTAAAAAGTAATAAAGAAAAGTACTAAACACACATTATTGATAATCTTTAGGATTTTTCTTAATCGTACAAAAATTAACTGTATGCAAAATACTACTTAGTCTCGCGAGCCGAGAGTACTTTTAGCAAGACCGTCGCGATCCTCGAAAAACTTACATTCGCCCTGGCCGTGTCATCGTAAAAATCTACGTACGTGTTTCACACGATGTATTAGCGTATTATGAAACCCGAGTCGAGTCACGATGCAAGAGAGGATAAATAAATAAACGCTTCCAGATCTCCGACGTATAGCTGAGCGAGAACGTCACGGACTCACGCAGCATCTCGCTCTTTTTAGGACTGCAACGATGACGGTTAATTCTTGGTCTCCCTACGGTACAAGCGGGCCGATCGCGTGAGAGGCCCGCCTGACAAAGACGAATAATATATCGATAATATTCCGCATCGAAGGCATCCCGTCCGGATTGGCTTAAAATCGACGGGCCAGGCGCGGTGCGCGTGTGCTCGCATGTATAAATCCGCGTGCGTGTGCGCGACGCACGTATAAAGGCGCTCCGGATCTCGTGCCGACGGAGATACGGATGCACCCATACGGCTGAAGGCTCGTAACACGATAGTGGTCGTATGTAAAACCATCTGGTGTAAAACGAGCTGCTGGCTCGTTCGAGTATTAAATCGGGCCTCTCTTACTCTCTTTCCGACTACTTCCCTCGCGGCCCCGCTGCCCCCGTCGCCGTAGTCGTCGTCGTCGTCGTCGTTGACTGCCGCTGCTCTCTTTTTTTTTCTTTCCTCTCTCCATCCCGCAGCAGCCTTTATCCTCCACCACCCCTTTTCCCGGCCTGTCGATCGACTCGCGCTGCATGGAGATCTTCGCGTCGAACGCGCGCGCAAAATCTGTTAAGCCGACCAGCAACAACCGCCGCGCCGCGCCGCGCCGCGCATTCCGAGCTTAACGTCGCAACGCGCGCCAAATGAACTCGTTAACGTTCACGTGTCCGATGCCCGCGAGTCGGCTTCTCGGCCGCTCGACCGACCGTGTCTCTTCCTATTAAAATCCACGCGTTTATTGGGCCAATCAAGGAGTCGCGGAACGGGAAAGAGATCTCTCGACTGCGATACCAATCGCTCGTTGCGTGATGAATGAATCACGAACTATATCGATACGAAAGCGAATACATGAAAACAATTAAAAGATCTCTATCAAATCGATATTGATAATACAGCTCTATTCTTTATCGATGAACTCTCTGAACTGGTGCACACTATATGCAATAAATTCAAGCGTAACATTATTTCTTTCGTTTCAACTTATCGCTGTGTATATCAGTTCAGAGTTTTTCGATAAAAAAACATTGGCGGATTCAGAAATACGTCAAAAAGGAATCATTAATGTTTCTCTCGAAATTTTTTTTTAATCAAATATAAAAAGATAGAATATTTAGATTTATTTATTATTGGCATTAGATTGAAAAAGTATTACGTGTAATTAATTACGTGTAATTCATAAACGTTTTATTTAAAATTATAATAACATAAAAGAATAATTTAACAGAATCTATACATACTTTTTTATGCCTATAGAATTTTTCTTATTATAAATTAAAAAATATTTTGGATCACACTTGTGATTAAGCATTTCAGAAATGTTAAAAAAAAAATATATATACATATATAACAGTTTGCACAAATATTTTTTTAAAAAAGGAGACTTTAAGAAGAGACCTCTCTTCCCGTGAACCCGTCACTGTTAAAGAACCCTTTTATATATATATACATATATATATATACATATGTATGTACATACGTATGTATGTATTAAAAAAGACACTCAAAAAATTTTAGTACAATATAATATTTTTCCGCTCGTTAGTACTTCTTTCCGTTGCATCGTTTGCGTTTAACGGGAACCCACGTCGGCGATATCGTTAGCAGGATGTTGTCGAGAGCACCGAAAGGAAAGCACGAATTATGCAAGTGGATCGTGCTCCTGCACTTCGTAGCACGTAGGAGGGCACGGCCGTCGAGAACTGTTCGTTAAGTCGCAGCGTCGCGAGGGTGGCAGTGAACAGTGAGAGTGGAGACGAGGAGTGAGGAAGCACGACGAGGGGGCATCGGCCATGGGAGCATCGTCGATTTCTTTTTATCGGATCTCTCCGCCTCGAGAATCTAACCTGCGAGTCGGCGAGCACATGCGACCGCGAGGAACCCCGCTCGAGCCTTACCACCACCGTCGCTGAGATCGCGATGCCCGACATTCCTAACGTTAGGGCCGCAGCAAAACGCATTAGTTAACGGCCCTGAAAATGACACTTTGTATCGGCTAATGGGTAATTAAAGTCCCGAGGTTACGTTTCGCTCGGAATTTATTAAACGCGCCGCTGGGGGACGCGCGACTCCGGCCCCGGTACTCGACGCGGCTGGATATCGGATCGGCGCGTTTATGGGGATCCGCCACTTAAAATCTGCGAAAACGCAGATAAGGAACGCTCGTACGTCGAAAGCTCGCTCGTCTCGCTGAAGATACGTTTTTGTCGGCCAGTCTTTCCAAACTGATTTGAGTATCACCGATGTGCGCGTTTAGCACCGAGAGTACATTTGGTACTAAATATGATAGTTTGATTCCGTATTTAGTTTGAAGTGTCGCTTAACACTAGAAGTATCAATATTTTTTATTCATTAACAAATCAGGCAATTAAATTACTAGGAAAATAAGGAAAATGATAAAAGACAAAAAATTTTAATAGGAAAGATATAATTATTAAAAAATTAAAAAAATTTACAATCCTGTTTTTTATAATATGTAAGAAATATAATTTTAATCTCAAAAAATAGAAACTAATAACTACTCGGTACTTCTAGTGTTATATAATAAGAATATAAGTTTTAAAAATGTATCTAAAGCAATATGAAAAGTACGATTTTATAAAATTGTAGACGACGTTTATATTTAAAAAAATGATAGATAAACCGACGTTATAAATTCATGAATATGAGACTTCAACAGTAATTCAATAATAATCGATGGTGACATGTTAAAATAGAAGTGGACATAGCCGATCGATGACAGTGTGCGAGCAAAATTGGGCAAAATTGCTTTAAGAATAAGATTTCATATTTCGTATTCTTTTTTTATTACATGATTCACCAATATTACGTCGAAGAACTGCGATCGCTCGGCAGAAATCAAGCTTGACGTGTCATTTTACGTAGCGCTTTTTATTCGTACATTCCTTTCTCCACAATTTCACTTACGGGACATTCCTAAAATCTCTTACAGTTATACACATGTCGCAATTAATAATAATATACCTTCGATAATACAACTATCACGTGTACCAGCAGTAACAATTAACGACTATAATGGCAATTCATTTATATATATATTCCATACAGCGTAGATTCGAGCAATATTGCAGCAACATTATAATGTTCTAACAGCATTGCAAACGTTGCTGCAAACTTGTGTGTTATATGAGTATGATAGCATATAGGAATACACGCGTACATTATATATTGTACCACTGACGCGTTATCGTCATTTCTATTGTACCGCAATTCTCTGCCAATTGTTGTTACAGAATCAAATCACAACGACACTCAATCAATATCGTATAAACGGTTTGACGATTTACATCGAAATGTTTGTTACGTTGTTAAGTTTGCCTGAAAGCAACCTCGACATCGTGAGAAACGATTCCGTGCGCCGACCTCTTTCTTTTTTCCTTTTTTCTTCTCATCTGATGTTCCGAGATCTCGCGACGAACATATTTAATAATAACGCCGACCGATTTATCACGCGCGTTAATGAGAAAGAAGTCGTATGCTGCACGTCATCTCGCGCCAGCCGACTCGTTCTTAATGGGTCTTGCCTACATTCATCGTAACCAATCTACGGTACAAACTCTATCTACGGCAACGGCGACACTTAAATTTAATCTTAACACGCCGAAGACGACGTTTTTGCAAGCAATATCTCATTGGGGAGTTTTTAAGCTGCTTCTTGCACAAAATATTTACGTAAATCATTCTCGAGATGTAGCTCGAAGGTGCGCTCAATGTATCGATTTAAGAAAATTTTGCAGTAATAATGCGTTACGAATATTCTGCAATTCATCGCATGGATATTAAAATACTTTGCGCAAAGAAAATCATCAGTAAATGGTATCAGGATGTTCGTTGAAAATTACTATTAAGATAAAAAGCAGGATTCATGTATATTATTTGTGCACAGTACATCGCGCCTTTACGCTAGAGGTCTTCACTTTCGGATGTCCAGCTCTCCCCGACTATTATCATTCTCATTTCACGTATCCGTGGTCTTAACGCGGTACAAGCAAGTCAAGCGCAAAGGTTGAAGCGTGAGAGGGAGGCGACGCGGTAGATGAGGCTGGATAAAGAGCGGGAGAGAGAGGCACGAAGGGAGGAGTAGCGGGTCTCGTCGACGGGACAGGGACTAATGCCTCTTAATGTGGTTCTGGGAGAGCTGGAAGATAATGAAATTGTGGAGAGCGCCCTCAAGTGTCTTAAGAAAGCCCTGCCACTGACCTTTCTCGTAGTTGATTTGCCTCTCCTGCTGCCTCGCGTTGTCAGCCGCGACCTTGAGCAGACCCTGGATATTCCTCAGCAGGGTCTCCGTACTCGAGACCGAGGGGTCTTGGGCGCTCTGGGACACGGCGACCGCCGCCGAGGCTATCTGCGAGTAGTTCAGGGCTTGAGGAGGACTTTCCGAGCCCGGTGCTGGCAATGGCAGGTTTTCCGGCACGTCCGACAAATCTGAAAGCAAAATTTTCACATTATTTCCCTCTGAACGATCTTTGAGACGACATAACGAGCAAGAAAGAATCTTTTCTTATAAATAAATGCATCTACTCTCTGTAATGCCACGGAGCTCATTTCGCGTGGAGATTTCTCCTCGGCGAGAACGCCACGTCGGGAGCAAAACGTCAATGATAAATTCGAACGCAACGAACGTCGGACAACGTTCAAAGTACGAGGGGCAAGCCCCAAGACTTATACAGCGTGCGTGTCTCAAAGTCGTAATCTTGCGACGACTACTTGTTACCCTTCGCCACTTTTTGATTTAACGTCAACGTGGGCGAATTAAATTCAGAGATTAAACGTTACACGGCGTTCCTCAGACGATTAGTCGCGTCTCGACCGACTGGCTGTTTATCATCTCGCTGTGAAGTATCAAGAAGAAATAAAATATATAATTGTACATATATTGATGACTAGCGATGTAATTTATGTAATGCTGATACGATTGTTCACGCGTGAAATTAGAACGTACTTAGTAATATTATGTATCTTTCAAAAAACAACACGTAAAGTTTTCGATAAAATCAATTCTAAACTTGAAACACATTGAATCATCAATATTATATTATCCGCCACTTTTGACCAGAAAGGCAAATCAAACTGGACCACCCTGGGCCCGATCGCTCGAGACACTTCTTGGAAACACGTTCTACTCGAAACGCATTGACACACGTCTGATATTCTGTCGCATTATAGAAGGGTCCGTGGTCATCGTTCTCTAAGATCAGTAAAAGAGATCCAGCGGGATCGTCGGAATAAAGGATGCCTTATGGTTATTGCCGCAGGGTCCCGGAGAGTGGCGGTGAGACAAGATGTCTGCGTGGGTTCCAGGCTTAAGTGATCGCTCGTGGTACCGGCCCACACCGTGGGTTTTAGCAGCCCGGCTGCTTTACGGCCAACGATATGTAGTTTATTGTATCGTCTTTTAATTATCTGCGCGCACCTACAACGCCACTCGGCAATCGGTTACTTATTGCCATTGGCCGATTTAACGCTCAGCGCACCTTTGGTGCCGGCACCTTTTGATAGGAGAGCGCGTCGTCGCCTCTTCTTCCCTTTCGATCCCTCACTCTTCTAAAATCGCGCACGATCCTTTCTCTTTTTTCTTTTCAGCATTATTCCGTGCGACTGTATCTTCCTACCCATTACAATTATCAGGACAAGAGTCGCCATCCTCTCGGAATCTTTTCACCGCGGAGGCGCATGAGTTCGACCTTCGCCTTTAGAATCTCTTCACAAGAACGTGAGAAGAATGTTCACAATCAGAAAATTATGCAATACGTCATGTACTTACAGCCGATGTATAGAGTAAAGCGAGGTAATTTGGATAGGTTAACATAAATTTTCAAATGGAATATAAAAGATTGAGATTGCATAAAATGTATTCGATTAAACACGCGAAACATATATTATTACATCAATAGTGTTGTGTGTCTATAAGTTGTTTGAGACTTTAAAAAAGAAAACGTTATCTCCCGATAAAGTAAATAAATATAATAATCGGATCGAAAATATATAACTGCGAAAAATTCATTAAGGATTGTCAGATGCAAAATCGACGAATCGCGGTGAATCCGATTCCGAGAAGGCGAACGAGAGATAGTGGCGCGTCTCATTAAATCAGAACTGCATTCCACAAGCGTGTACACTCCCACGGGCGTTCGACGTGGTTCTACTTCGATCACCCGCGAGCATCGTATAGGTAGAATGTACCCCATGTATTGCGTACGACACGCTGCGAGACACGGATTTGATTCCTCCCCTCCCCCTCTCTTCTCATCGTACACGGCCCGTGCCCGGAATTTATACGTCTAACTCGCGTATTTCGTGGAACTTACAGGCCCACTAATTCGGGGGTACACGCGGGATCCCCTAATTTTGCGAACGCGCGACAGCGCGCGAAGGTCGAATGACGAATAATCTTTATAATTTTCATGAATTCTTACGGTCCAGTATCGTCGCCCCCGTCGAGACTGCGAAATGTCTTTCGATTCGTCCGTAAATCACTCGTGACCGCGCAAGGCGCGCGCTTTCTTCTAACGACTCGGCCTCACATTAAATTGCGACCCAAAAGAAACGAAATTAATTAAGACAACGCAAGATGATCAAATGCATCTTCTTTTTTTGCCGTAAGAAACGCATTCGGGATGCGGAATCGATCCCACGTGGTTACGCGACTTTACGAGCGGCCCTCGGGCCATTAATTGGGCCAGCCAATTAACATGCCAGCGTGACAATGGTCGAGTAAATTAGAAATCAAAACGATTATGACGGTTCGATGAATCCGGAGCGCCGGAACAAGGCAGGGAAGGATAGCGGTGTAAAGCACAGACGAAGATTCGATCTCTCGATCCATCTTTCATTAGAAAAATGAAACTAAATACTGAAGATACAAGTCTAATGATCGCGCTTTGCCCCGACAGTGACGCTTCTCACGTAAATGCCGTGCGTTTTAGAAATATTTGTCAATAAGAGAATAAGATCATCCGACGTCGCAAAGCACACAAGCGCTCAGCAAGTGCTCGATAAATCAATTAAAAACAAGTAATAATTACATTTAGTATTTTTCTAAAATGATTTTTTCGCTAAACTCAAGGCAATTAAAAACGTTTGGATCTACATGCGACTTGGCAACCGCTGCAGCGCGTTTCTCAGAGCGCGATGGAAGACGAATCCCGAAGCGTCCCTCGCACTCTCTCAGTGAGAGATGATGGATGAGAGGCCCTGACCCGCCAGTCGTCTAGAAGAACTCGTCTTTAAACGCGGCGTGTCCGGCAAAATCGATATAATTATTTCACGAGCACGAATCCTTTCTCTCCGTCTTCCTCTCTCCTTCAAATCGAAATCGTCCTTTTGACATTCGTCAAAAGCGAAAGAAACGCATTTTATCGCTCGGTTTTAATTGATTGCCAGGCGAACGATCTCTTTCAAGCCGATCGCTTTATCAGAGATATAAATGACAGACAACGCAGATCCTGTCGCTCGCGGTTCAATTGCCTCTCGCACATCTCAAAAACATACCTTCATCCTTCTCATTGTCGTCCTCGAGGTCTTCCGACAGATTATCGTCCTCCTCGTCGTCGTCTTGAGAACGGTGCGACGCACCTGCCTCGCTTCCGGACTGTTCGCCCACGCTTCCGCTTCCCGCCGTTTTCGACAGATTCAGAACTGGGCTGTGACCGTTGGAGGAGCCTGAAAACACACAGATATCGCGACAAAATTAATGAAAGATACAATACAATTCACATTCGTGTATCTATCTCGAGCGTACGTAAAAAAAAGTTGTGTCTATTCCAATATGTGGTATACGCGTATATATATATCAGAATCGAATGGACATCACAATGTATCCACTCGGCACGATAACGCTGGGAAGCGGCGTCAATCTTTCCCAGAGAACGTTCGGTTACGAAGAACGAGAAGCGCGTCCATCGACCGAACTGACAAGTTGATGGATTTTATTTACCGCCGCGCATCCCCCGTTTAGACGAGAACAAGCGGACTATCCACTCCCCGAGTCTCCCTCGATCGCCTCTACCTACCCCCGATGCGACCACCTCTTTCTCTTTCCGCATCCCTTTTTCCTTGCTCCGGCCGTCTAAGCGCGCTCGCGCGCGTATTTGATATCCTAGTATTTTAATCCTGACATAGATAGATACTGTTTGGGCAACGGTCGTCGGCGCTGACGCATTGCTTCGGGCCACTTGTGATCTCACGAGTACTCGGAACGGATACTCGTATGTATAGCGATGGTAGAGACCAGCGCGCCTCGGCCGTTCACACACTTACGCATCACCATGTACCTCGTTGGCCAATGAAAGAGAAGGGTCGCGGTTTTCTCGGCTCTTCCCCGACGCGATCTAATGAATCGTACATCTTTTACGTTAAATTGACTTCCATACGCCGCTCCGGTCGCCGTTGAAGGCTGTGAGTCGAAATCCACACGGTAATTGCAATTGAATCTCTTTTCCGTGAAATGTGACTTTGATCTTGCAGATCTAATTGCACCGCTATATGCAAATACGATTAATTTTTACGTGTACATTATTTGACAGGTCGAAAGATACAAAACGTAGATAGAAATCGAAATGTGTTCCGGGACGAAGGTGGGCCTGTCGCGGAAGATAAAGAGTTCCATCAGACAGATTATAATATTATAGAGAATCAAAAGGAGATGTGGGGCTCCGCGACCAGGCTGTAACCCGATATCGGACTTAATCTCCAGGATCCTAAACGCTCGGAACGCACGTCGTTCGACTGCTCAGCGGACACACACGGGTCAGAAGGGAAGAACGAAAAGATAGAAATACAGAAAACGACAAATACGCTCGGATTCTCGGACGGCTGCGCCGCGCCGTGTCGCGGTCAAAAATCTTTCTGCGCCGCTTGACTTCGAGTCCGCATCGATCGACCATGTTCCACGGAGGAACTCTGGACGATTAAGGATCTCGCGTTACATACTTAATCCATGACAGGCAGGTAGGAATACGAGAAATAGCGTTAGAAAACTGTAATGCCTACAACACGGCATAACTTGATAACTTACAGTATCCTTTCAAAATAGAAACTTTCTAGACATACATATCAAGTTTAAAAAAATTCCGATTGATTGATACGATTAACTGTAAGTCGATATAAGTGAGAAATATCGTATATTAGTTACGAGTCATTAAACATAATTGATCGAGTCGAATTGACATTTGACTATTAAATGACGAATTATGCCTTTATAATTTTAATAATTTTTTATGTAATCTTTGAATTCGTTTTTTTATAAATTTAATCATAAACTTAAAATATACATGCATTCATTTGCTAGCGTGATCTTACCATTGTGCGAGCTGAGGTCCCTGGGTTTGTGGTCCAAAGCCAGCGCTCTCTCGGCGTCGCCCCTCTCCTCGCGGAGCCTGCAACAAAGAAGAAGAGAGAAAAGAAAGGTTTCGTATTAATCTGAGGGATTTAAATCGACCGAGCGCGGAGGTGGACTCCGCCACTACGTAGGGTATTAATTAAATAATTATTCTAGTCGCTGGGCAAGGGATCCGCGTAGGAAGATAAGTACCGGTCTCACATCATGACGGTCCTCGTCGTATCACTGTACACCGCGCATTATCGTCCTTAATCGCCTTGTCCGCCGCGCGACACACATCTCGCATTTATTTAACCTATCACGATGACGTCACGTATAAAAGAATCTATTATGTCGTTAATGATAAATTAATCACATTCATTCAAAGATTCATATTCTCAGAGCAGAATCCAAGATGAATGAAAAAGAATTTCCAAAACAAAAAGACCGATGAGCGCTCCTTTTTTATATTTTGTTTCGATTTCCTCGGGCATCCCAGTTTACGAGGTCGTCGCTCGTTAATGCGGCGCCGCGGTTTTTCGCTCCTGAGCTACAAGAAACTTTTAATCTTAGCTTTATACTGGTTGACACTCGTGCTCCATGGATTCCATCTTGGCTTATCCAGAATCGTTAAAATTTCTGTCTTGATGTTGCATTAAGAGACGAGCGAGGATTGCGAAATCAGGCAGTTCCCATCGTAAAGCCGCGAGAACGAGTAAAATAAAAACTTGGAACAAAATTACTTTAACGTTGTTCCTTCAACCGCGAAAGGCATAATTGATCCTTAATGTTGACCGATTCTTCACAGATCGCGGTTAATAAAACAATTAAAAATAATTAACACTGTCGCGAAGAAGCAATGTAATTAATGAGGTTGCTTCTTCGAGATAATATTATCTCGCGGCAAAGAGAAAATAATTTTTCGAGTGACAAAAGTTTCGTAGTACAAGCACTTTGGCCAAGGGACAGATTCTTTAATCGCGCGTAAAGAGTTGAGGGCAAGAGCGACCCTCAGCAGTAGAAAGAGGGGAGCGTGCCCGCCGATGCCGCGGCTTTTATCGCAAAGTTTATGGCGGAGGTCATCTACGTAGTCGCGAATTTATTTTACAAGAAGTATAGAGAGAGAGAGAGAGAGAGAGAAAGAGAGAGAAGAGGATGGGAGGGGAGGGGAGGAAGAGGAGAAAGGCAAATGGACGTGTTCTCCAAGTGATTAGGTTCTTTCGCCGCTGTATCCATTTCTCTTCTCTCATTTTCTTTTCAGTCTCCCTCCCTTGTCTCTCTTTCTCTCTCTCTCTCACGTACTTCTCTTTCATTTTTTTTCACTCTTTTCGTACTCGACTTGCCAAATTATTCCCCGAGGTATACTTTTTCCGGCTTCGGTTCGGAGCTGCGGTTCGGAAGAGAGGGAGCGGGCGACTCTTTCGCACCTCGAATCGAACCGCGGACCATTAAGTAAGAAGTTAATATCATTAAACATAATATTGGGCGCATCTGGGAGCCGCAGAGCACTTACCGACCCCCTCCGTCCACCCCCGGTCACCCCCTGCTCGCCGCCACAAAACCCTCCTGTCTCAGACCCACACTTCGTTTCTGCACCGCGAACTCGGTCCCCCTCACCCTCCATCACTCCCACTCGTTCCTCTGCAACCGCTTCGCTCCTTTTCGCTCCCCGCTTACCTCGGGCCCCCCTCCCTACCTTAATTTTTTAATGAGAAAATGCTTTCAAAGAGCCGGAGAGAAATACTGTGTCTACGAGCGATAAGTTACGGCAGTGTTAAGGGAAACGGAGAGAGCCTTTATGTGCGCACCTCGCAGGCCGCAAAATGTAAAGATTCCCCAACTAGGAAGAGTCGAGAAAAGAGTATTTCACCCCTGTGATCGAAATGGCCAGCATGGATATTACAAAAATCTAACTGTAATATAAAAGTAATAGAAAAGGGAGAAGAGAGTTTCATTGAGCACAATAATAGCTCGGCAAGACATCGCCATTAAATTCGAATGGCGTAATGAATTAATTTCCACCACGATGGTTAAATTTTAATTGGTAATACGAGTCCATTAAGACACAGAGGTATATAACCGACTTAGTCCTTTCGCGCGGTTCGTATTCGACTCTCTTCCCACGACGAACCCGTCGATAATCTGCAGAAGCAAAATGGCAAATGGGGGAAAACATTAGGAAAAAAGGCAAAGGAGCGAATACGAGGGTGGAAGACAGAGAACGTGCAAGAGCGTATAGAGTCGATTCATTTAGACGTCGCGGCCTCGCAATAACCGGCAACGAACCGAGGTTATTAAATTTGTAATTAGTCGAATATTACGTTCGACGTCGCGGTGCTCTCCGTATCTACACGACTATACGAATACGATGATGCCGCGCCGCACCGCGCCGCGGTCGCGTCCGTATGTATCCGCGTGTAGGTGCGCGAATACGTTAATACGGGTTTCATTATGCGCGCGTAATACGGCTCCTACGCTCACGGATCTCGACGATACGCGAATAATTAGTGATCGTGGTCCTACCTTAGCCGAGCGCGGGTTGCCTCGTACGCGGAGAAGAATCGTTTTCTCGACGAGGAATAACGAGACGCCGTATCCACCAGTCGAAATTACAGCCTCGTTAGCTAGAGAAGGGACGGGGTGTAGCTGAACGTGTTTATATTAAATTCGGTTGTGCTTCTCGTCGCGCAATTATTAATTCGTTGATAAATAATCCGCGCCAGACTCTTTTGCGAATCGTATTCCGGGGCTCGCCTACGCTTTGCGCGCCGCGAAACTAATAAGCTACGCCGAAAATGAAAGCGCGCGCCCTTCTGTATCTTTAGCTTTAATTTTGAGTCGGTAATGATGGACTCCGCGGGGATTCCCTATCCGACCGTTCAGAAACGGCCGCCGCGAACAGCGGGAGTTCATTAAGAGGCGGCGAGATTTCCGAAGGCTGAGATAGCAGAACCACTGCGCGCGGAGGATTCTAGATCATTTTGCGAAATCGGATCGCACTCGCGGATCCTTACGCGCGGAAATTACTCGCTGCTTCGCGGATCTAGCACACGTTCGAAACAACGTTTTATATCCAATAATGCATCTCCTTCCTCCCCTCCCCGCCCCCATCATCCCTCCACCCCCTCCCTCCTCTTGGTCATATTTTTCCGATCGGCATTCCGGGGAGACGTATGTTTTTTCGGCCGCTTTGACGTTTTCGATCAAAACGGGACGCGCGACAAACAATGGGGAGGGATTTCCACGTCCACCAAACGCATCGTGCGCATAACGCATCCGATAATGACGATAGCAATTGTAATTTCGGCACGACAAAGGGCCTCTGTAAAATGGCGAAGGTATGTCCCCGCGCTCTTCGATCCGGGGCGGCCGTCCAACAGCTTTTTTAATAAACGATGCACGTGCCATCGGCGTTCCAGCATTCACATACGCCAATGAATTTTTATCACGACGCGTCGTCGCATGTCGCGGCGTGTAAACATTTTTTTTTACCCTAAATCGCGAATCCCCAATTATTCGCGCGTTTATCCCGTTATCGAGTAACGGGAAGCCCCGAACGTCGTAATACCGATCGACACACTGTTACATTCAAAACTACCGGGCAAACGAGACGAAAATATTTTAGGGGCGTTGATTGAAATGAAAATTTTAATCACTGTCAAAAAATTTCAGTCTACTTTGCATACGATAAATTCTCAGGAAGTACGTTGGAATAATTTATAGTATCAGAATTAAATAGTTAGCCGGGTTAATCATTTTTTTTTTATACATCAGTTGGTTGTACGTGAGATACTATTTGACGTGAGATTTCGTTTGTAAATTCTATATACAAAATTAATTTCGTAGGAGAAGGCAAAGCGTTTTCTTCGCGCGCGCGCATGTATCTCGAGGGTCGTTTCCTCGTAGATATTTCGACCAAGTCGAAATAATAAACGACTTGGATTTGCGAGGAGGGTCGTAACATGATCCAGAGTACGCGAGTTTCCGAGTGAAAATTCCACCCTTAGGACCGTGACATTCGAGGCGAAAGGGGTTCCGCGACTCTCGTAACGAGTGTCCTCGTTGCAGACGCAATGCGATCTTAAAAGGACTCCTTCCCATTACAACAATTGTAATACAGTGTTTTCTGAGGTGTTGTGTCAATAATCGTGCAAATTACGACCGAACAAACGATACCGCGAAGCCTGAACTCCATTATTCAATTATGAGTCAGAGGAAGAACTTCGTATTCGCGATGCGCGTCAATTTAGCGGGAACGCGATCTAATTCAAACAAACGTAAGGGCAAAGAGGAAAAAATGGTAGACTTAATTCGGGAATGCTGCGGGATCATAAATTACTCTGGGAGAGATTCCCCGTTGACGTGGTACAAGCGTCGAAACTCCGGTTCCTTCGCGCGAAGGGCGAATGGACTCGAATTACAAACGATGCCGTTGCCGGCAAAAAGGGCCGGGCTATTCCATGTTCTCCGTCAGATCCTTACAGATATTATCCGGCATATCGCGAGAGACGAACAACATTTATCAAACCATGCGCAACCCGTGGAAAGCCCTTTCCTTTTCGATTTCAATCAGAGGATGCCTGACATTCCACGAACATCAATAGGGTAGCTGAAGAAGTAAGACGTTTGACCCTCTGACATTAATTTCCGATTTTCTTCGCTTTTATTTCAAAGCTAAATCTCGTAGAAAATTACTGTTACTTTTCAAGAATATGATATAATGGTATGTAGATTTAAATTCCATATATCGCAAGCGATTAATATTTATCTCTTTTCATGTTTATAAAAAAACTATCATGTATACACCGCGAAAAGTTTAAGCGGATTCCTTGACCCAAAACAAGAAAAAAATTTTTCGTAAACACGCGTCCGATCCTCAACAATAGCAACCGTACGATATTCGTGTAGTATGCCAGCGATATTGAATAAACGCTGAATGTATCTCTAATAAACACTTCCCGCTTCGGAATTTGTCTATCGGAAAATAATCGCCGGTATTCGGCAACAAGAGCAGCGCTATCGCAAAATCCATAAACATCATATCGGCATTTTCATGCCGGATATAGTATCAAGTAACTGACGTACTGCACTGTACTATATTTTCAAGAATGCATAAAAACTAACGCTACGTGATCGTAGAAACGCACGATCATAAAAAAAAAAAACATTTGTATTATATATTAAGATTTAAAAAAATAATGTGCGACACTTGAAACATTTTTTTTTTGTTACGTCACTCATTCCAAGTGCCCCTCTGCATTTTTTAAATTAGTTCTCACTTCTTCAGACCCTCGTCGTTTTGACTGATAGACCCAAGCAACGGTCACGACGCAATCGTACACAGGCTACCGTAGCTAACTTCATATCAATCCGCGTGTATTCGCCCTCGCGCGCCTTTCCACTCGTAACGAGTCATGATAAATGACACGAGGCTCGCCGCGACGATTGAGATTAATTTACCAACGCGCGTCTCGCGATTGACTTTGACGTCTGCACACAATTCAAATGGATTTCCACGGCGGAAATCGCCCTGTTCTCGTAACATCGCGAGGATCCATTCTCGCTTTCTCGATCTTCCGAAATTGAATTTTTTTTTTTCGAACGGTGCGACAACAACTTTGATTCATGACGTACAAAGCCGCGTTAGCTGAATATAATTCTATAACAGTGGGAATCGGTATTATTTTGAGAAATCGATACACACAGCATCTTCCCATGAAAGGAAAAGGAGCGGAAGATCGGCAGCGTGAGCGGTGATGGCCCCTCCTTTAGTTCCAACGAACCGGGCTAATTATGTATCCCTTGCGGAACCCCCGCGGACAGGAAATGAGACTCTCCCTGAGTTCCTCTATCCGCTTTGTGTATACGTATATATAAAGTAAAAGGATACGTTCACATCCATGGGAGCGACACCCCGCGATATACGTGCATATCCCCGCGCGATTTCGAGCTCGGGCTCGAAGTAGAAACGCAGTTGGATTAAGCCCGGCCGAGGGGATCAGATACGACGACGGCGATAACCTCCGACTTTATCCTCGCGCGGGACAGCGGTTTAATTAGACGACGCCCAAGATTCGCCTAGAAATGTTGATTGAGCTAAATTGTTTCCTCGGGGGCACGCACACCGTCTTCGATGTCGCACGGTCGTGTTTTCTCTACGCTCGGGATACCAACCTACGCGTTCCGGGGGTGCTAAGGAGACAATGCTGATTAAGCGACGAGATAACCGGCTGTTTAGTCAAACGACTCCCGGATCGTTTCGACGGCCCGGTCGTTTCGCCTCGGATTTCGACCGGGACATGGAAACCTTGTTAATTCATTCCGTAGAGGACAATCCTGCCGGGAGGACTTAACATGAACGGTCACAATAGCCTCTCGCAAGAGAATATATATGCAGAATACACATTCATTTCATTTCAATACAGAAAATGTAACCGGATAAAATATACCATTCACCTTAGTTACTAACATGGCTATGTTCAGCAGAAAAAGCAGCTTTGCAACTGTTGTAAAATTCTCGAATATGATTAGCTTATACATTTAGATCTAATGAGGAAATAAGGGCAAGACCAATCATATTAAAGAATTTTACAACAGTTGCAAAGCTGCTTTCTCCGCTGAACGCAGCCAATGATACGTTGACGGACGAGAGCGTTAATATGCCACGAAAAAAATAGATTACGTGGTTCAGCAAAACTAGAGCTTCATTGTTGCGGGAACTTAACATATTCACAGCTGAGAAGATTTAATGGTTCAACAAAGAAATCATATCTTTAAATAATTATCAGTACGCTAATTTAGCTAATTCTTTACTATAATAAAAATTGCTAATATACAGTAACAAGTTTTTTTTCCGTTACAATAGCAAAAATACATCAACATGTTTTGCATCGATCTTCGTAGGAAGTTATTATATTTTTGCTACATTAACAAATTCACACTGTTATTATTACAAGAAATATGATTATAATTGTTAATTTTATTTAACTGTACAACTTTGCCACTTTAACATAGACAGCTGGGCTGTCCGTATATCACTGCTGCAGATTTGCCGAATCAGTCAAGTTCTTAATTGTTTTCACAAATCTCTGTTTCTCCCGTGAAAAATCATAACTTCGAAAAAGCGAGAGGATGACGCGAGAACGATCTCTCTGTCATCAGTCCACCGAGAATCTAAGAGAGTACTCGTAGCGTTGGAACGGCAGTTAGAGTGGAAATAGCAGGACGGGATATATAAGGCGGAGAGAGACCGAGAGATGCTATCTCTTTCGTTAAACACGACCCACGCAAGCTCCGCGCCGTTTTGCTTGCGGTTCCACTCGTCCTCGCGTGTACGCACGCAGCGGCCGGACCGATCGTTTACACGTGCTCCTACATGCGAGATAAGGAGCCCGGCTAATGTTGTGCGCCTCGACAAAACGACTGGCGTGTACTCGAAAATCTATAATCAACCTTCCGTTGAAGAGATCGATCAGAGATACGCTGGGTGCACGCGCGCATGGCGCGCCGACATACCTCGTGATTCCGAATGTGTTACGCGTATGAACATAAATTAACTGAGATTTTTGAAAAATATAAGAATTCGAAGTACAAGAGTATAATATTACGTAGCACGCCAAACAATTTGTATCATCGTACATTAATATTGTAAATTGTATCTTCGAAAGAGAGGTTAGATTTCGTTAGAGTTACATATGAAAGAATCGATGGGATATGAGAGTAATCAGAATAACCGAATAATTATAATCTTATGTAACACTATCTCTTGTTAATATTTAATGTACTGTACAAACGACTGGACAGAGCGATAGCGTCGGTGGAGAAGATATTAGGTTTCCGTAATAAAGTGTAATGCGTAAGACAAGCCCCGAGTAGAGAAGCTCGTTAACAGATAGCACTTTGAGTGCACCGGTACTATGCGTCATACATCAGAAATGACGTTCGGGGGTATGCGAAGTAGGGGTGCCTAGAAAGGGTCTGAATTATGAAACGGACCCGCCCGATTCTCGAGGAATGTATACCTCGTTGTTGTCGCTATATATACGTGTACGCGCGTGAGTGTATCCGTGTGCCATCTGTATATGCATCAAGTAGCTTAAGCAACGCGCAACACGGCCAATTTGTATTTTAACGAACCGCTTTTTATACTCGCCGCTTTACGGTCTCTCGTAAAACACTAGTGAAAATGAGAGAACGCCGATCGCAAAACTACGATCGTTACCCGCATTCGTGTTCGTTTCTCTTCTCGTGTGTTATTTAAGGCGCATCGGAAAAAGACGCAGTCGTGTTGCGCGACCGCTGTCTTTTCTCCTCTCCCCTCCTATATCTTCTACCGCCCCCTCGTTTTACGGATGTAGGGCGGCTTTCTTGCCCCCGTGGCTGATCCACCCCGCGCGTTCCATTCCATCATCGCCTGGGCGCGAAAAAGCCTCGAGAGCATTTTTCAATTCTCCGCGAAACTTTACGATAGGCATCTTCCCCATGAGAGAAACGCGCGCTCCGCACCCGGTCCGCGCACGAGAGAAACATTTGTACATAAATCTGAAAATTATGACCTACGCACCCTGCCTCCGCGCGTCCTGCGCCTCGCACCACCCCATCGGAAAGCATCGCATCGGGGGCATATGCCTGCCAACGCGTAACGGAGAGATAACCGCGAGCCAACCCCTCGGTCTGAGCGCGACTACGGACGTACGCACGCACGCACGCACATACTGCAATCTTGGATACGTATGCGTCGCAACGTCCTGCCAACATTGTCCATAAAAGCAGATATAAATTAGAATCAGTGGAAAATAAAAATCACTTTCCAGCAATGGGAAAGCCAATGCTCCGTGGATCGTTCGATTAAGGGTTATCGATGGTCGTTACGGGATTTCTCTTTTCTACGATGACAGAAAAAACAGATACACATAGGACAGAGGTCGGCGAGAGGGTGAGAGGGGGCAAAAAGAAAGGAAGATAGAGCGTGATGGGGCTTATCGCGGTTTCGGATGAAGTCAATCTGCGGGGGTTTCACGCCGCGCCGAATCGCCGGGGTGTTTTTTACCCCAATTTCAGTCCCTCATGGACTTTTTTACGTGCCCTACCCGCTTTCGTGTGCCACTTTCATGTGAAAGTAACGGGAGAATTCCGTTTCGTAGCGCAGAAAAAATCTTTGATACCCTTCGGTAAGTACTGTGTGTTCGAAGGATTGTATATCCTCGTGAGTCTCATCAACTATCCGGATTTACGTCGTACAAAGTAACATCGAAGCTATATATTATTTCAATATATACTGAAAAAAAAGAAGTTATATTAACATTACTTTAATTAAAAATAATTTTGTTAATTCAATAACACCCCATCAATGAAACAAATAAAATTTTATTAAATAAAACAAGAGCATATAACGTATTCGTTTTATTAATACAATAGTGTTATTGTGAGTTGAAAAAATTATTTTTAATTATAATATTATTTTTTTAGTATACAGAGAAACTGATAAGAGCGTTTGCTGAATTGGCAGACAATAAATAATAAGCTTCTTATTTTGGAAATAATCCAATATTTGACGATTATTTGTGGAAAAAAAAAGAAAGTACGGAAGATTCGTATCGCAGAATTCCAATCGCAGGAAATAGAAATCGACTGTACAATTCTTAGGGCAGATTGCTGAAACCGTCGACGCTATCGATTAGGCAGTGTATCAGGAGCATGTGCGCGCACATAAATAATTTCATTCCGATTTACCCCTTTTCGTATCGTCGCCCCGAGGCTCAGGGTAAAACGGGGGCGAGATGCAGGCGCGCGGAGGGGACTGTCGTGCGCGATTCTCTATTCGACGTTTTCGACGGCGATAAGTCTCCACCGTTCGATCGCTCCCCGACTTTCCTGAACGCCTCGATGCTCAGCCGGCAGGCAAAACGCAAATAAACTCACGAATACCGACCCCCTTGCCACAGCCGCCGATGCCGCCAGCTAACCCGTCGT
>NW_017277137.1:76084-147522 GCF_001594065.2 Cyphomyrmex costatus | reverse complement strand
CCCCCCCCCCCCTGCGTATCCGGCAGAGTATATTCAAGAAAAATACACCGTGAGAAAAAATCGAAAGTCACGGCGCGAGGGATGATCGCACGCGCGACGCGAGATAGGCCTTTTTGTTCTCGCAAGACGCGGACACGTGGAACGGAAAAATGCTCTCACTGATATATCGAGAGCCCTTTTTCGAATATTGAAACCGATATCTTCTTCTGTGATCAGTTTTCAGTGTCACGTAGTCACGTGACAAACTTTTTTAATTTGCACTCACCGAAATTATTACCAATTTCATTTTTCACTTCCGATTCAATATTAATTTTGTTTAGAAGACTTTTAATTTTATATAATAACATTTTTTGTATACCCAACGGCTTTTTTAGGAATTAATTTTGTTGTAGATATTTTTAATTTAAATATTTTGATGTAAAAGTGATTGATGCATACACTGAAAAACATACTAAATTTTAATAAATTGTTTGAATAAGTGAATATTTCCTAAATGTAAATATAATATGTTCATTTGATACAAAAACTGTTAATTTGATTTAACTATCATTTTTTAAATTAAATACATATTTATTTTTTGTAAGTATAAATATCAAATTAAAATTAAAATTAAAACTTACTAAATCTTAATACATATTTCTTTGAATATATATTCAAAGAAATATGTATATTATAAGATTTAGTAAATTTCTTTTCCAGTGCACGGTAAACCGTTCGCGATATTCTTATTTTGCTCTCTGGATGCGTACGACGTACGTAGACGCAGACGACGCGTGTGCGAAAATATACGCGTAAAAGGGCTCTTATCGGGTTTGCGCAAGAATAGGATTCGACGACGCTTCCGAAAGCCATAACCGAAACGGTAACCGCCACCCTCTGACTGATCGAACTTATTCTTTTCCTTCGTGACCCCCGCTCTCGTCGCGTATTCGAGTTCCAGCGATAATATTTGGTTGAAAAGGCGGAGGGAGTCCCGAGATGGCAGCCGCGTCATTTTTCTGGAAAATTGAATAGACAAAATCGAATATTTGCCTACTCAACCGACGATTCTCTCCCTATGTCAATTCTTCGATGGAAATCGTTTCGAGAGATAGAGAAAGCGGAAAGATAACGGCGGAAAGATTGAAATGTACGCAAAGACAATTGGAAGGTAACGACCTTGCTCCGACGCTATACTTGTACAGTTTCAGGCTCGACATTTAGCTCTCGTAGTATACGTAGTACGATAAAAATAGTGGAAATGTGCAGCGCTTAATCACTGTTTATTAGCACCAAACGAGATGACACTCGCGCACCCTTTCGCCTCGCACCTTCGCGCTTTCTCATCAACCTACGCTTAATTTCTAACCCTTCCGTGCCATCCGAGCGAGCGAAGGGAAGGTGGAAGCACCGAGAGTATATTAAGCGACACTTGGAATTACAAATAACAAATTGCAATTTGATTCCCCGTGCTCCGCACTCGTACGGGAGGGGTGTTTCCGCAGGGCCGAGGGCGCAATTTATCATTAGTCCGCCGACAATTTGGTGACGGCTTTTGCGACCTTCGTTCTCGCAGAGAGGGAAGGGTATTGCTCGCGCACGAGTAGATACGTTTACTGCCACCCAAGTATCGACACTTGGCGCATTTGCGTTCCTTTCTCGAGCATGGATTTACTTTCTACATTAATCAGGATATCGATACTTCTCTATTAATTTGCATCAATTTGCATCGACTTGTTGCGCAAACTTCTTCCGCTCAGATTATCGTAAGTGGCGTAGGAAAACTATCATTATCCTTCGGATTCGCAATCGAAAAGAAACGAGCAACACGCACACGAGAGAGTGGCACACTTCCTTCGTCGCGTCGAGGCGAAAAATACACAGCGAATCGGAAGATGGTTTCTCGCTTGGAATCATCCGCGTACCGGGTGATCCCGAATAAACAGAAGCAGAACTAAGCCGGTGGCAGTGAAGGGACCTCGAAGGACGAGCAGCACACGATGGGTGGGTGGAACGGGAGGGTGAGATAGGAGGCGGACTGAAGTGGTTTATACGGCTACATGGCTAAAGGCGCATCCCCCCGAGCCGTATCGATCGTTGACTTTAAAATTCAAAGAGACCGACAATAGCTTCCCTTTCCGACGGGCCTCTCTCTGTACTACAATATCATATTCCGTTCCTTTCGTTTCATTGTCTGGTAAAGCCTGCGCTAATAATAAAAGATTGCTACCCTGGAAGCTATGCCCAAAGAGAGGGGGAGCGAGCGGAAAAGCGTGCGCACGATAGAGAGAAAAAGAGAGCGCGAGATAAGAGGAAAGATATGACCAGTAGAAGAAGAGAAAGAGTAAGAGAAAGGGAGGCAGGAGCTTGGCTCGGAAAAGTCTTCCCAACTTCGGTGCTACATCATCCAGATAGCCGACCCATAATGCTCCGGTGAAAAGTTCGTCGAATTCTGTGCGAATTTAATATGCCGCGCACGACCGTCCCTTTGTACCGCCTTTGTTACGCCACTGTCATTCCGCCGCGTGCCGGCCGATTTAACTGCGATTTACGCTCTTTTAACTGTGGTTAACACACACAGTTTGCACTCTAAAACTATATTGTACTACAAAAAATCTTTTTTTTTTTTTACGCAAGAATAATAACGTTTGTACGAAGGCATCTTCGTTTTTGTACGATAAACTCAACTGGTCACGCAATTACAAGAAAAAAAATGCAGAAGAGCATAATGGTAAACAACGGGTTAAGAAGACGAAATGTAAAGATGAAACCGAAAAGGGGAAAACAGCAGACATTCTTCTGGCAAGAAGCAACAATAAAGCCCGTCCAAATTACATAGGTAACGAGGATAGAAAGCGAGATATTTGTACGGGAAGAAAGGGAGACGGTATAGCCGGAGGGGACGTAACAATGGACGATCATATTAAATCATAAATGTAAACGAAGATGGGGCGGTGGGATGAGAAAGATGGAGCTACCACAACCCCGAATAATGAAACTTCTCGATGTCCGATCAGAGAGTCAGGAATACAACCACATTTCTATATCTACGCTTCGTTATTTACTCGTCATGATAAAAGTTATTTCACGGCTCGCATTGAATATATTTTTTTCTCGTACAAAGAAAGTTTTTAATTAATTTAAATTGTCAGTAAAATAAACATAAATGTTGAACTCTCAATATATAATCAGCTTTTTATTATTATTTCTTCCGCAGTAAAGATACTTTGGGCACAACACAAGCTTGACGTGCTCTCGATTCATGTGAACCGAAAACAAATTGAGATTCATCTCTGTAGTCACCTGCACGAATTGCGCAAAACTACATACGCGCGATACCTGAATCGAGATTAAACGTTTCGAGGGATGCGAAATGAAATATTTAGCGATCCATAGGGTCGAAACGAACCCACGCGCGATTGGCGAACCCCTTTGTCGGTGCGTTATAGACATCGAAACGAACAGGAATGCAGTGTAACCCCTTTTCACCGCGTGTCGTACACGTTTGGATTATTATAACGTCGAACGCAGCAATGGACTTTTATCTTCCGATCAAACCCTCTCTCTCCCTACATAAGTACCATGGTCTTTCTCTCTCTCCTTCCCTCGATTCTCTCTCTCGTTCACTATTCCAAGTATTTCGCAATGGTATATCTATAAAATTTCTACCTGCCTCGATCACATACCTATATAAATAAAATCTCCAATCGATAAATTTTTAGTTATTATTTAATTATCTACTTTCAATTACCTTATCTTTATATTAATTATCTACTACTTTACTTTAATTATTTAATAATTACTACTTTTTTTTATATATAAAACGTGTAACCAGGCTATTTTGTCTATTACTCCAGGTTATCAACAGTTAATCAACGAAGAAAGCGGCGACTGTATCGCAAAATGACTACGCATGGGAAATATGTAAAAGAGAGCGAGGGAAAGGCAGCGAGAGGAGTGGTGGAAGGAAAAAAAAAAGATGACGAGTCACTCGCCGGAATGGATTAAGTCGTGTGAATATTGACGCGCGGTGTTGGTTAGATCGATCGGCCGTGTGTTTCACGGAAAGGCGGACGGGCGGATGCGGACGCTGAATGGACCGGATTGAAATGTCGGGCGGCGTGAATGGCGGCTTAAAAGAAATACATTAGCGCAATGTGAAGGGTTACTTGAAAATAAACTGGAATAAGCGAGTGCTGCGCGCGGTTACACTCAAACGCCACCACCGGTTGATGGTGGTCGGCCGGGCGCATTCGTTCGCGTTCGCCCTTTCGGCGCGGGGTACTCGATCATTCTTTCAATGCAGAAACGACACGCCATCGAGGGTGAGGTCGACTTTATGGACAGCCCGAGATTTTCCACGACCGCGTTTTATCCGCGATAGAGAACGGGAATGAGATCTCCATTTCAGAACTAATGCGCCCCGTTTTCTTTTCTGTAGAAAAGAAAAAGCGTAATATAAATCATATTATCGAACAATGTGTATAAGTTATTTTCATGGAAATTGTAACAGTCACTGTAACAGGAGATGACATATTATTTTATAAATTGTAATACTTATATAATGTAATACGTATAAATAAATCTAAATCGCGCGTATACACTGAAAAAAGATATTATACTAAATTTTAATAAATATTTATTTAAATAGTTCGAAGTAAATTCATTGAATGTAAACATATTCATTTGATACAAAAATCATTAATTTAACTATCTTTTTTTTTATCAAGTGAATATTTATTTAAATATTTACTTACAATTAGTACTATTCAAAGGCAACGTATTAAGATTTAATAATTTTTTTTCAGTGCATATAAAGTATGTGTACTATTATTTTTTAAATACACGACTCGAAACTCGACATGATACATTGATCAAATTGGTATGTTTATTACGTTCGATATCTCTTACAATAGTCGTAATCATATCTGCATATCGACGAATTGCAATCGACATTAGATGAGAGAGTGATACGACACAACAGTGCAAGTGCATTATTCGAGCGAATGGCTTACGACAATTTTATTGTCGGCCCCTGGTGTTCAGCAGCCGTATTTAATATTTTATCACGTCTCGCTTCCATCACCTTTCCCACACATCTCTCCCTCGAGAAGGAGAAAGGGTTAGGGAATTTTATTTTTCAGCTACACACACGCGCGTAAAAGGGCTGCGGCGGAGGAGGGCCCTTTCGGATCGTTTCATAAAAGTCGTCTGGCACATTCGTTCTCCTAGATTATTGCCCCCGTCCGCGAGTCGGCACTGGGACGCGGGATATATTATTTTATTTATTATTTCACTTTAAGGCCGCGTCGCGCCTCTCTTCTCTCGCTTCGCATTGCCGAGGGATTAAGGCGGACGGGCATAAAGTACGGAAACGCCTCGTTTTGCGTCACCTTGGGATCCCCGCGGATACCCGAAGCGCCGACGAGAGAGAGACGCTGCTTACAGAGCCGCTCTGGCCTCCTCGGGAACCGTTCATGTGCGTGGTTTAATTAAGCCAACCGTCTACGTATCGTAAAACGCGGTATACAAAGTTTCGATCGTCGTCTGTGCACGCCGTCGATGCGTATGTATGCAAGCGCGTTCGACCGTAAATAATCTTTAACGCGAGCACCACGCGATTGTCCGATATAATAATTCAAAGAGGTAGATAATTATAGTAGCGAGAAAAACTCAAAAGACGGTACGTACAAGCCGGCACATACAATATATGCGTATTATATACAGGCATAGATGCAGATACGTGCATAAATTAAAAAAATACTCCATGACCATCGCTGCAATTTTGAACAAACATACTCAGGGTGCTCTTCAGTTGTGCAATATCTCTAAACATTTTCCGCAGCACTCAAGTATAGCGTTTCAGTTGCTGTAATCGTCGATACAGCACTAATGACATGTATTCAATTCAAGAACTGTATACGATGCCCTCCATTTAGTGTCGACATAAGTGGACACAAGTGCTGCTCTATCTTTTTTCTTACTCTCTAAATGTCAAGGCGGAATGATGTCTGTGTCGACTTGTGTGTCACCAAGACCCAGTTTCACAACTCACGGTTAACTCTTAATCGAGGTTCAACTTATTTCTCATCTCTTTCCAATTCTAGAATTAGAAAGAGATAAGGAATAAGAAGAATGAAGTAAGTTAAACCTCAATTAAGACTTAACTATATGAGTTATAAAACTGGACCTAAATGGAAAGCACCTCATATTAGTCGGTTACGTCAGTTCGTACTTTCTAGTGACAATTAAATATAAAATTACTAATCACAGTAGCTAGAAATGAAAAAATGCAGGAAAAATGGATTAAAAATACTAAGGCATAAGAGTGGTGTTGAAAAATAAATCTAACTCTATCCAAAATCGTGCACACACATTAGTATACATACTTTGTTGCAATTGAGTCGTGCATAACGCTATAACCTTGTGCGTTCCTGTGTACGTTTGTGTCAAGACGTGCCAAGCAATTGGAAAGCACCGTCAAGCAACCGAACGAAGTGCTCGACTTTCACAGAACTCCTCGCTTGTGCTTTTCACGACGCTCACATCGCCGTGTCGCGCGCGTTATCGCATTAAGTCAACTCGCGCGAGCTTTATTCAAATTCTTATTCCGCGAAGGGTAACGAGAATCGCGCGCTCCCTTCGCGAGGGATGCGGGGGAGATGAGTCTTCATAAAATTAAGGGAGTTCGTAACACACGAAATCGTTGTAGCACGGTGTCTTCCGCAAGGGGTGAAGGAGTAACGGAGGGAGAGGGAGATGGCAAACGCGTTCGCAGCTGCGACATTGCGAAATTACGAGGTGGGACTCGCCGCCGTGTCGCTCCTTAGAGGAAGCGTTGACAAATGACGGAGGCAACTTTTATTATTTTAGATGTCGGCCCATCAGACGTGGGCGGTTACGGCCTTACGAGCCGCGACGTCGACTGGATGTGTTTTACATACATTTTGTAGCGGAGCGGCCCCCGGGGCGCTACGCACCCCCGTTGACAAATGGCTGTGGGGTTTTATTAGACGAACTTTTTAAGGTACTCCCCCGAACGCGGACGTGTGGTTATACTAAATAAAGATAAGCCCCGCGCCCCCCCCGAATGTGTTTTTCTTCGCTTTCCTCCTTCGTATTTTCCGCGATTTCATTTTGTCTTGCCGTTGTTAGTGAAACCGGCGCGTATCTCGTCCCAAACGAATCGATTCATCCTCGTGCTCTATCGTGATAATCAACAGTTTTAATACGCAATGAAAAATTTTTATTCATTTATCCTGAAAAATTTCATAAAACGGCATAAATCTTTTTTTTCTCTTGACTGTACGATCTTGTAAAATCACATTTCGCCACCGCGTCAAACCACCAGAATAATCCTTCGATTTCTCGCGAGAGGAGGCAAGTCGAATGCACGTTTCGCTCGAGAGCATATTTACGCTGGCGATGACAAATGGTTTTTAGCGCTCGCAATGGGTGGATGCGAGTGAACGCTCCGAGACATCGACGGCCGCGAGAGAGAGAGAGAGAGAGAGGGAGGAACGGATAGAGACAGAGAAGCAGAGGGCAGAAGAGAGAACTAGAGTGCTTCGCAGATGCGTCGTGACTGATGATCCCTACTTCCAGATGTACTGTATACCCCCGGTACTTTTATCGGCGCTTGTTTGTTCAGCGAGCTCCGAAATACCAGTGGCAACGGCGTGCCGTCGCAGTGGATCACGCGTGGTGTTGTGTGTGCCGCGTGAAAAAAAAGAACGAAGAGGAAGAAGAAGAGGAGGAGGAGGAGGAGATAGCGGTGGAAGAGGGAAGCGAAAACGAAGCGACCAACCGCGATTACTGGCGACGAGAGGAGAGAAAAAAATGATAGTTGCATCAACACAACGCGTTCACAGGCGTATATATATATATATATTTATGTGTCGCCTCGCGATGTTGAGCTTTCGTCGTACTCGATGATGGACGTCTATCACGTGAGACAACGTCCGAGGCATTTGCTTCATCATCATCATCATCTCCTCTCTATACCTCCTTCTTCTTTTTCAGCGCTTCCGTTCTCTTTTTCTCTTTCTCGCTGTTGGGCTCGCTCCGTCTGTGTGCGGCTAGTTTAAAATAATTTTTCTACAGAGAATTTTCCCCTTCTCGGCAAACCTGAGTTTCCGACGAAAAGATCGCCCGAATATCACGCGACGAAAGAAAGTACCTCGGCGCGCAGAGTTCTGAGCGATCGAGTAGTTTTCATTGGTGGAATATATAATCGGTACGTATGTACGCGCGAAAGTTATCGTCGGAAATCGTTAGATCTCCACGTTCGCGGATTCTATATAATAGGGAGCCTTAAGAAAACACGAGAGAGAGAAAGTCGATCTTTTCGACCGCGTATACGCGAATAAGTAACGCTCAATGATTCTCGGTAGCCATACGATTCGACACTGTTTGCTTTATTGGTGAGTGCTCGCGCAATTTTCTAGCCCGGGGGAGGCGGGTATCTCGTGAGAGGGAGAGTACAGTGCGCGGAATTATCAATTAGCGCGACGAGCGGCAGCCACTCTGCGTACGCGGAGCGTAGCTATGTAAATTGAAGAGGTTACACGGTTTTACATATTTCAACAGATTCATGGTGTGCTAGGAGGAGAAGCGCGGAGGTGAACGAAATGGGGAAGAGGGAGGAAGGGCAAGGAGAACGGCGGGAGGAAGAGAGGCGGCGATGGAGGGCTCGGTGGCCACTCGAAAAGTGCGGGCGAAGCGTTTTGTCGAGTGTTTTATGGAAAGCTTTAGAATTGTAGATTTTCTCTCTCCCATAGCGGGCCCGACTGGATTTATGACGGCCGACGTACGCGCAAACGTACGAGGCGCGATATCCTCGCTACTTGTGCAGCCCGCGCGCGACAGAAAATATAAAAGGATATTATTTAAATTCTCAAAAAGAGAGAGTCCGTTTTTTGCGCCGACGAAGCGGTAACCCGAATGCTTCTCCCCGAGAGGAGATCGCGGATCCTCCATATCGTCTCTCGTGGGCGAAGGCACGTGAAGGCGGTGAAAGTATTCCCGTACGTGCCCGCTATACTCTTCCGCATAATCGATGTCAAAAACATTTTAGAAGCGTTGATCAATGTGGGGCGCGCGAGGACGTAAGAGTGGGACGCGGCAACGCGGCGCCCGCGCCGCCGCAGCAGTCACACGCCAAGTTGCTATTGGATTTCAATTGGAAAACGATTATTCTTGTCAAGTGACCGTGGCTGCCACTTCGGCTCGTTTGTCACCGAGGCGGAGGAGAACTTCGTTTCTCTCTTCGTGGCGCTGTCACGCGCAGGAAATATCATCGCGCGAGAAGGAGATTTACACTCCTTCTCCTTCTCCTTTTGTTCTTTCCTTGATTTTTACTATCGACTACAGCAATGGGTCGTTTAAACCCGAAGCGAAAATCTTAGACAATTAATCTATACAATATATACGATTACTATATATTGAGTCTTAAATTGAATTAAAACTTTGAATCTTCCTCTACCAATCGTCGTAAAATTTATTTCCATTCTGTATTTCAAACTTAAAAGTAGTTTTTAGACTAATTGTGAGATCTTTGTACAAACGTAAAACTTGCCATATATTTTTTATTACTTTAAACTTGACAAAGAATTTTTACCATTGTGTATAGAAATCAAGTTGTATATTTTATTAATTTTTCTTACAGATAAATTTATCTGTAAAAAAATTTAAATTTATCTATCAAATGTGCCTTTAAAGACTTCAATTGGAAGGAAAATTTCCGCTGAAAGGTGAAAATTTGTCAGTATAAAAACTTATTATTTCGCGAATATATTGACTACAACTTAAATCTCATAAATCCTTTTATCCTATAGGAGTTACACACAGAGGATCGTTAGGAATTATTCGACCCAAGTCTGAAAATCTCAAAAGAACACGACACATCGCGCATGCAAAACGTCGCCCTGATCAAAGCACGCGGGCTTCGCCCCGAAGGAAGGGAGAATGTGGACGACGAAGGCAGAAGAATCTGATTTCGGGGGCGCAATCGTCGGGAATGCAAAGCACACACAGAGCTATTTGATCTGTATGCATATCGTAACAGCTCTCGCTCTCGCGCTCTCGGACCAGAGCGCATGCATCGGCGGCGACGTACATGCATGTGCACCGCGCCGTTTGCGTGAGTGAGATCAGGGGAAGGGGTGGTGGTGGGAGAGAGCGAGGGGAGGGTGGTGTGGGTCCGACCCCGCGGGGCCAAGCGCGTATTTACGGAAGGGTCGCTGATAACACGCCGACGATTGTGTCCACACACCTCCACCTCCGTGTCCGGTGCCCGTATGAACGCACACATGCACACACTCACGCACACACACACACACACACACATACACACGCATGCACGCACGTAAGAGACGCGCGCGCGAGCGGAAACGCTCGCCCGCGCGGGACGGACACTGCAAATATTAGTTCATTACCAAAAGTGCCAGTGAAACCGAGGCTGCGAATGGGTAGCACCGCGGAACCACAGGAACGTTCGTCCGCGGTTTATTTAACGACGCCCTTCCGGCCGCTTTTCAATTAACCGCCTGCCGCTCCCGCTCTCGCCCGCTCGACCCCGTTGACCGCTCCTCCGGATCGCCACCTCCACGCTTGAAACGGAGGTTTCCTTAATTTTCTTATCTGTGTTACGCACCAGACGAGATTTATTCCAAGTTATATCGACCGTCTTGTTGCCACATCGTACAGAAGTCTCCGTAAAACTACTGAGTAGAATACACGAGGGTTGAATCGATAACGGTGGGATGAGAGTGTAAAGGTATACGCGTTCACCGGAAGTGCAGCGAGGAATCGCATGTCGCGGGAGTATAAATAAGAGTACATCAGCGCGCGTGTAACCCCTCACTCGGCCGTGTTCAGAGCTCCGCACTACGTAATATACTGACATGTGCGGTGCCGAAGGGGAACCATTTAATAACAATATATCTTGACCGGCTGCGTGATACTGCGTGAAAAATACGCGTCTGACGAAGTAGCGAAAGGTGGTGAAAAGACGGATATTTCAACGTCAAATCGTTACTAAACGATCTAAACTAATCGTTTAGTTTCTAATCAAGATATATAACAGTTATAGACAGATGAATGGCGTAACCTTTATACAGGAAAGTCCTTACAATGACACCGAAAACAGTGTCAATAGTTTTTGAAGCAATTATACAATAAAAAAAAAATAAATTATTACAAATCTTACACTGTTAGATATCAAAAGAACAATGGTAATCTAATCATTTAAATTAAAAATAACTCAATTGTTATTTACTAATTCCATTGTTAATGTGGATATTGTTTACTTTAAATCTAATCATAAAATGGATTGATTTACATTTTGGGACACATGATATTCTTGAATCAGATTGTTTTTTCGGATTTGCGGGTGATTGATCCACAGAATCCTATCTTACTCAGATATTAGAGTATATATATAAATATACTCTAATATCTGATTAAGATAGGATTCTACTATATATATATATAGCAACATATATAGGACTTATACAATTTAACGCCGAGAACGGCACTGACAATCATAGATATTTTGATCACTAGATGATCAAAGTCATTTCGGCTCCTTAAACGCGTTTGGACGCAGGTGGGATTGAACTCGGGTCTACAGATCGCGAGTGATGAGCCACTTGACGTCTCATATAAGTCAAGACATAAAATATTATTTTAGCAAAAAATATCAATAATATGAGTATAGAACATTACATGTTTCGGTCCGTAGTTTAGACCATCTTCAGATGACAAAAGTTACAATTATACTAAACGTTGATCATGAGTCAATTTCAGATAGAAGATCAATCTTTTCTCCGAATGATACAAGATATAACTATACTCATATTCTTGATATTTTTTGTTAAAATAATATTTTATGTCTTGACTTATATAATTAAAATAATTTCTAACCGACTCTTATATGTTCTTGCTTCTTACTAGTATTTTTAATAATGTATTCAAGGTAAAGCTATAATTACAAAAAAGCCACTGTCCTCTAAATTAATTAAATTGTAACTAAGAAGACGAATTTAAATAAAGATTACGCAAATGCGATAAACAAATATAAAGAATATGTTTAATATATTAAGTATAAATTAAATATGTGTATTTCTGATAAAACAAATAAACCAATACAGCATCTGTTACTAAAATAGACGCATAGTCAAAGAAATAAAAAAATAAGGAATATGTGTTTTCCAATTTTTGCAATAATAGGCTAAACTGCGATCATCGCTGGTGGTCTAGCTAGGCGCGTGCAACAACAAACAAAAAAAAACGATGTCACACCGATCGCAAGCTCGTTAGTCAACTCTACTTGATGCCGCGACACGAATAGCCCGCATCTTGTTGAGAAAATATCTGACGAAAAACGGTGGCTTAACGAGACGAGAGAGTGAGAAGTGGGAAAAAATACTGAGGAGAGAACTATATAAAGAGGATGACAATTTCACGGTACATTAGTGTCCGGTAGGAGTATCCGGCGGACATGTTTGCGGACGGCGTGACTATAATTATGTTTTTAATTAATCATCATTTTGTCGGTGTCCCGACGACGAGGCCGACAACGACGACGTGGACGCGTTAAAGTCGCCAACGTCGCTCGCATCCCAAAGTTTGCTCGGTTTGGCTCGTTACCGGCCGATGACGTACGTTCTAATAATGCACGTTGGCACAACATGACACCTCCCCTTCTCTTTCTCTCCACCGGATGATTCCCTTCGACCCCGTAATACCCGTCGTGTCGGTTCCTCCATCCCTTGTGCAACGCACTGCTATATGCTTGCACCAAAGCCACGAGTATTCTCGTCGCCTCGTATCTTCAACGTAAATGACCCCAAAAAACGATCGCTTTCCAAGAAAGATTGTATCGTAATATTATTCCGCGAAAAATAATCTGCCTCTATTATTTATTGCATCCATCAAAATTCCTTTACTTCCTAGCAAAATGCCGCATAATATTAGCAAAGTATTTGCATACAAAAGTGACTCGTTGTCGTCGGCGTTCCCCGAGCGTTGAGGGATTAATTATCATTTCGGACAAACGATGTCACGGCACTTTCTGCAACGTCCGGTCGATAAATAATTTAGTCGAGTTAATAAAATAAATGTCGCTCAACCTCTCTCCCAGACACTTTCTTTCCGCGCTCACCCCCCTCGGGAGCGCAGGCTGTCGTCTTTTCAGAAGACGCGACGACCTCGACTTCTATACTCGCTCGGCCGACAGAAGTTTACGAGTCGAAAGATTTACCGTTGATGTAACAAGCGCGTTAGCCAGTGTACCTCTTCTTTCCAACTCGCGCGCGTTGTCTTTTACTTCCCTCCGGGAGCTACCGGAACCCACGTTTTATATCACTTTTCATTACTCGCGTATCCATTAATCTGTCCTATGCTGCTTTATTCTCTCGCCCAGCGCTTCCCGATTGATGTCGACGTGTGACTTTTACGATTCCTTTCGTGATGCGCCGCGATCAATCGAGACGTGCACGCGGCATCGTGGAAGGATGACGGATCTATTATCATCGTTCAGAAGATGTAAGGGACCTACCTCACACACGACCGTCCGATCACGACGAGATCGTGACGTAACCTGATCGTCCCTGTGTCGTCTTTAGAGCATCCCGTCGTCGATAAGCGGCCGATAATCGATTCGGAGAAGGGCCCGCCAATCGATCACGTTATACCTAAAGCCGAACGCAAACTAACCAGGCTGTTGTCGCGAATCGATTGTTTTTCGACCGACTGACCGTCCGCATCGTCCATAGATTTCCATGCGGGATCTTCCTTCGAATCACGCGAGCAACGACGACGCTACGCGCCGAGAGGGGACGCGTCGCGCAAAAAATCGCCGGACTAATTGTCGTCTGTTGTTCATGGGATTAGATCACCGGACCGTCAGGCATAATCGATCGACGGAGAACGATCGAAGGTGATCAGGCAAGGAATATATAAGCGAACGGCGATGGATTTTATACCTGCTTCGCGCGAGAGAGGTCCGCTCTCGTGAAATTAAGGCAACCCTAAAGCCCAATCCGCTCCCCTTTTCCATCTCTATCTCTCTCTTTCTCTCGAATGCAGATCGCATTTCTTTAAATATCTGAGTAATTGCCCAGTCAATCGCGCCCGCACACCGGCAATTACATACGAAAATTATGTTGGAAAATTACTGGGTGGGCAAATGGAAGAATCGAAGAACGATAGAACGGAACAACGCGCCGGAGAGAAGATGGAAGAACGAGAGTGATAGCGTGACTAACGCGCGCTTTGTCAGCGTTGGGATAATCGCATAGTGATTCTCGCGCATAATTCACTTTACTTTGACGCAATTTGCCATCTTGCGATCTTGCCCGGATAAAATCCTCTACCTATGCGTGCGTATTGAGACGCGAGAGCGGCCACCACCGTCGACGAACGGTATATTCTAACGGCGCACGCACTAAGGATTATTCACAAAAGAGAAATATAACTGGCGAAATAATCATCACGCCAACGCAATGTAATAATACGTCGTAACAATTAATCGCGACAATCAATCGCAACAATAAGACAATAAATTAAAAGGTATACAGGGTGTAAGTAAAATAAGAAATTTCGAGAGCGAATTATCCATACCAAGCAAGAAAGAACATTCGTATAAACATATACAGGATTGTCATATATTTCTCATCGTAAAATTTTATAACTTTTCTCTAACGCTTTATAATAAATTTTTTGTATTTTCATCCTGATTTAGAAACCGTCAACCATTAAAATTAGCATGTCATATTTGTAATTTTGGTTTTTCAATATAAAAATTGTGGAATTTTTTTATTTTTATAACTGTAGAACTATAAAAAAAATACTACTGTCATTACTTTTTTTTTTATATTACTAGAATGTCGCGCAAACTTTGTATTGTAGATCCGGGTTAATATACCATACATACGTATCTATAGATATACTACATCGAATTTGTGAATATATGCTTATATAAACCTTCGATACAAAGAACTGGGCCTCCAAGTTTGTTGTTTCAATTCAGTTACACCCTGTATAATTGACGGAAAGAGAAGAACAATCGAACGCGCGATTAAGCGGACAAGGCGGAAATCGTCGCGTCGCGGCGCATCACGTAATTATGGGGATTCTCTTGACGGTATGCTGACAGCTCGAAGCCCGGACCGGTTGCCGCGTAAACGGTATTAATCACAATGCGCGTATTTGCGCGCACGTCGCATTGCTGCCGTACGTGTGCCGCTCGTGTAACTATAGTTACACCTCTGTAGGTGTTTGCGCCGTATATGCCTGTCCGCGCGCTGACAGTTCGTTTGAACGCAATTAGCGTGCCGCTCGCGATGGTAAGAGAATGAGAACAGCTCTCGGCTATCATCCGCGCGATCGCCGAGTCGAATTAACCGTTTCGACGCGCTCGTAGCGCCGCGAATAGACGAGAGAGGCCAATCGTTTGACAGCCGCAACCGATCTTGCATCGAGATACTATTTTTCTGACAAACCTACGTTTGTCCGCGGATAAACGCCTATTCCCGCGTAATTCGCATACGAAATGGCGCATATTTTGTTATCGAGTTTCTTGTACTTGAAAGTTAGTCCGCTGTATTATAATACACAATGGCTAGCCGGACGTGATAAATCAAAATGTTAAAATGTAATATATTAACGCACGATGATGCATGAATCTGCACTGCGCGCACATACAAAGTTTAATAAAAAAAAAAAAAAAACAATTCTAAATCATTTAGACGTTTATAAGAAATGGTTGTTAATATCAAATTATGTTTTATATTCTATAAAAATTAAAGCATTTTATCCTCAATCTTTGTATTAATCAAATAAAACGTTAATGTGTGCTCATTGAATTGAAACGAATCGGTCATATTAAGCCGAGTGTTACACTAAATGAATAGAATAATCTCGATCGTGCCATTCTCGAGATAATAACGACTTGACAACGTCAACGTCGGCGGTAATCGCGCGCGGTTATCAAAGCGGCAAGGAGTAAAATATCTTACGACGCGTTTCGACGTATCCGTCGTTTTGCATCCGTCGGTATACTTCTTTGTGGACACGGCAGCCACGAAACCATGACCGTAAATGTAAATGGGCGACGTCATCTCGCTGGTACGGCGCAGGAGGGATAAGACGAAAGAAGCAGAGGAAGTAAGAAGCGAACCCCAAGCGCGGTGAAAGGAGAAGGAGTGAGAAAGGAAGCAGAAAGAGTCGATCGTAACGACGAGGCTCAACTTTATGAATATTATTTTCCAGCAGATGTCCTGGACGATAGAACGTCGTCACCGTCGTCGTCGTAATTAATGACGTCGTGGGTGCGACGAGGAGGATGGCTCCAAGTTCGGAATAGGTTGAAGAGAGACAGAGGACTAGGTACGAGTAGAGGGTGGCGAGAGGGGACGAGTACGGAGACGCGGAGGCAGTCAACGCGTAAGGGGATGCCTGACGATAAGGAACGGCCGTAGGAAGGCAGCGAGAAACTGATGGCGGATGGTAGTTGGACGACGACAGACAATGCGCCTGAATTATGCCGGAATGACTGGGTAGTTTTAAAGCCAGGAAGCCGACATTAGCGCATTGATACCGAACATTCTGACTGCGGGGAACCATTAATATTACTTACTTCATAACGCGCGAGCCGCTGCCGCAACGTGCCGAGGGTCGACGGGAGCGCGATGGAAGCCGCGTGTCTCTCGCAACTCCGCCTTCATCCGCTCGTAACGACTGCTTATCCGCCAGTCATATATTTCCAAAATTTTATAAACAATATTCACACGATTAAAACTATTTACGAGGAAAATAATCGAAAGATTTATACCGATGTCGATGAAGTTTGCGATTATGCAACTGTAAACGCTATGGCACACAAAGAAAACTCAAGCAGCACACCATGAGATACCGCAGGTTAATAAGATTTAATTGACCGAGCTGGCGAATAGACTTGAGGGGAAATCAGAGTTTTCCTCCAAGCGAGTAGATCAAATGGATTAGCGGGAACAAATCATCGGGATTAAAACGCGGCAAGCGAAGGGGGTGAGAGAGGGCGAAACAAACGGCAGAAGGAGCAGCGGCAGTCTTCGGTCGCAGGCTGAACGTTGTAAAATCAAAAGGACAAACAATTAATAAAGTCGGCGCCGTCGATTAATCAGAATTTAACTCGCAGTTAAATACTCGAGGATCGCCCTCGGCTGCGCGGCTGCTGGCGCGTATCTCGAGGGAACGAACGAACGCGCGGGCCACGCAGGATAAACAAAGGTTTACATCAGTGTCAGTCGCAACAAGTCCGAATTCGTCTAGGGTTCTCGCCATGAATATTCACGGTGCGCTCGCCGGTCCGCCGCCCTTCCACAGCAAACCACCCCCGTCGCTCTCGCTACTCCGGTCCGTTTCCCGACCCCTCATCTGCCCCCCTGCCCCTCCCCCCCCCCTGCCCGTCTCCCCGCCGCATCTACATTCGCTCCCCGTGGCCTCGTGCCCATTTACCACCCCCTGCGATATCCATCGAACGGCCACCAGTCAAAGGCTGAAATCACAATACGCGTTTGTCCGGTTGACGAAGTCGACGGTGGGGTCGACGGTAAAGCAAATAGAACGAGAGAGAGAAAGAGAAAGGGCGGCGCACAGGCGGCGGGTAAGCGCGTGCGGGGGGCCGAGTGAGTGGTCGGCGGCGGGGGCTCGACCAGTGGTCATTGCCTTTGAATTGGAAATTACGTTTCGGACGGCCAAGTGTCGATTTTCACCCCCCGTATTAACGGCTCGCCGCCAGACTCGTCGTGGAGGTGCGAGAGGCTCCGCTTCATCCTCTCGCACCTCCTACCTCCTCGGCGAGGGTGAAATTCAAGATTTTCGGAATGCCGTTTGGCACACGTAGCGCCTCCTCCCTCGTCTTCGCTTTGTGTCTCGTAAAACCTTTTGTTTTTACGAAGATACAAGGAGGAAGAGAGAGAGAGAGAGAGAAGAGCCATAATGAAGCAGAGCTCGCGCTGCTTCGCACCCTCTCCACTGAGATCGACGAGAGGGTGTGGGTGCAAAGCCCCTTTCCGAAATCAACCCTTTCGAAGCAACGTTGGCTTGGTAGGCGCGCGAGTATTTCGCAGGCGCTCGAATGATTTAATCCCCGAATGATGGACGGGCACGTCGCGACGATGATCTGCGTGCCGTAAAGTGACAAGTGGTTAGGATCACGCGGAAACCTCGGTGGCTCGCTCTCCGGCCGCGGCGGCCGGCGGCCTATGTGTTGGTGTCGGATGAAACGGAGGCCGTCGGTCGGTCGGTCGGTCGGATGGATTTTGCGGCGGATAGGAGGGATAGGGTGGCACGGCGCGGTGGGAGAGAAGGGTTACGAGCTCTCGCACCATACAAATCATGTTGGCATTACTACGTCAGGCCTGGACTCAACTTGTCGCGCAACCGGAAACTCGATACCGCTTCCCCGGTAATACTGATTTATCGGAAGTGCAGCGGCGGCCTAGGCCGCGTCATCGAGCTCGATATCCGCGCTGCGTTCTGTATTTTTACTGCCGTGATGTAGCGCGATTTTTCCGGCTAATCGAGAATTACGGGTTCACGGATGAACGGCGTTACATGAACCCCCTCGCTCGGGCGCTATCATTCGTGCGCTCGGAACGCATCCGAAATTTCTGCGTGAAAACGCGACGACCGCAAGCCACGGTCCGTCCCCCCCCCCCCCCTTCCCCTTCATATCTTTTAGCTTTTCTTTTTAATACGATTTTGATGTCCTACCTTTCGAGATGTTTGACAATGTCTTCGTAGGCAGCTCGGCAGTTTTCCCAAACCGTCCCGGACCTGTGGAGCATAAAACAAAAGGCGGTTACGACACGAACAAAAATGGAAAAGAAAGCCTAAGCCTCGGATAAAACGGCGACTGAAAATCAAAAGGGAAACGAAAGGAGAAACGCGAATTGATTTCGCGATCGTAGTACCAGTCGCATAATCGCGAGGCGTCCTCCTGTGAAAGGACACGGCTGATTAAGAGTCCTCGTTCCGTCTCATCTCGGCTACGACACGATTCCGACCGTTGCCGAACGCACCGAGAATGAAGAGCCTTTGATGTCGTTGATTAAAAAAAGAGATGTCAACGCAGTAGGAGCAGAGTTAATTTGCGACCTGGGATCGCGCCGGTCGCGGGGGAGGGAGCAAAAAAAGATAGGGGAGAGGAATGGATAAATTAATCAGGGGGACCGAATCTTCGTTTGCGTAAATATAAAAACAAGACGGAAATCAGGCAGCAACAGCATTTTGAAAATGTCCAAGTAGATTATAGTACAGGAATCGAAGCTGCGAATAGTGCAGAACCTGGCAATTCTTTGACAATGCATCGATTAACTTGAAATTGTAACAGTAGGTAGGGAATAGCCTAAGAATCAAAATCTATATTATGCCGATGGGCGCTTTTCATTTTTTAGGGGTGAAAACTACCCCTTATTGCCAAAATCTATAAATCTATATATTAAAGCTTAAGGTGAGTAAAATTTGGTTCAGATGAGTTGAATAATAATTGTTTGACGCTGTGGAATATTATTTCAGAATATTTCAACCCTTAAAAATCAACCCCTAGTAAGGTTGTAATAAAAAAAAAAATTATTTACCCTCAAAAAATCAATAATTTATCACAGCGTTTTAAGTTTAAAATGTTACTGCTTAAAATATTACTAATTTCATTTTGTAACTTTTCAACCCTTAAAAACCACCCCTTATGACATTGCAATGCTTAAAAACTACTTTCATAGATAGAAATAGGAAAAAAAATAAAAGGAACATATAGGCAGGTGTGTACATACACACATACACAGATATATTGTATGGGTATATGTGTTCGAGTGTGAATGGATGTAAGTGAGTATGTAACTGTCTAATGCGTAGTATACAAAATGTAAGCAAGGTAGTGCTCGCATATACATACACGTTTTCAACGTCCATATCTCACTTAATTTTTGTCGTACAGAAAATGTACAAGAAGGGTAAATGTTTGGAATTAAAAAAGCTACAATTTTAATTTGGGTGATAATTAGGGGTTGTTTTCGCTGTTTTTTTTCGATGAAAAAAGTAGGGACCGACATTATTTTCATCATAACTCGCTCGATTTTTATGCTACAGACTTTTCTAAAAACGGAAAAGAAAGGTCTTTTTATATACTTTAAAAAAGATTCTATAAGTTTTTCTATAAAAATGCATACTTTTCCCGTTATTTGACTTTGAAACTCTCAAATTTAGCGTTTGACGAAGAAGAGCTTACTTTTAAGAAGCCGTAGCTCGGTTCCTATTGGTCATACAGAAATTTATAAAACAAGCATTTTCTTTGTTTTTGTAAAAGCTACAATTTTGCTCTCTACACTTTTTTTGATAAAATGCATCGTTTTCGAGTTAGCTGCGAATAACCGATTCAAAATGGTCATTTTTTCTGTGAAAAACTGATACTTTCGGTCCGTACTAACTCGAAAAGTATTAATTTTACAAAACAAATGTATAGAACACTTTTTGCTTAGAATTAGTTTTTCTATCGATTCCTGTGGTAAAAATGTAATAAAACATTTCCACCCCCGAGATGGGGTGACAATCACCCCCGGGGTGAAAGCGCCCTACGGTATAATATAGATTTTGATCCTTAGGCTATTCCCTACTTACTGTGAAAATTTCAAGTTAATCGATGCACTGTCAAAAAATTGCCAGGTCAAAACGTACGACTCCTGTACTATTATCCTGAAGAGTTCCGGGATCCAATGTCAATACGCTTGACATGGTTTCCACGGACTTGCGTTGACGATTCGTTGTGTTTGCACGGCGGAAAACGACGGATCTCGATGTCAATGAGGATGGAAGCGAGGAGGAAAAGCGAGGAGTAAACTGAGAGGAAAGCCGTACGTGTCATCCGTGGAAACTGGTCGAAGAGGTCAGGCAGGGTGACGAAAGGTCGGAGCGGGGAAGTTGGACGAAGGGAAGAAGGAGATACGGCGAGTTAAGGGGTGGCGACAAGGCAGGACAGGGAGGGAAAGCGGGTGGACGGTGGTGACGGTGGTGGCGTCGGTGTCCCAGGATGGGGTTGCGTTGAATTAATCATATTCCGGTGTTTGTCGTGGCGCCCCCAGACGTAATCCGTCTTACCTCCCGATCTCTCTCGCTCGCTCGCTCCTCCGTCGCGATAGATTTGCATTTTAATTAAAAGCAAAGCGCTGAAATCATAATGCGAAACGTGCGGCGCCGCCTTCACCGTGTCATTATACACGCCCGCGCGGATGCGTGTACGCGCGTTCCTAGCACACACGCACACGTTCTCTCGCACGTTGCTACTCTCACTCACGAATGTAGTATATTGCGTTGTTAAGAAAGATTGAGACGCGTTAAAAAAAAATCCAGAGCGTCGGCTTTGCATTAAGAATAGTTTATATACGAAGTAAATGAGATCTGTTCAGCGAGAGAAAAAGTCTCCCTTTAATACGTTACGTATTTAATTATCTTATTTCTTTATTTTCAGTCGTTATTTATTGCCCGACGGGGGTTACGAGAAATCATTCTCCGACGTTAAACCGAGCGAAAGGAAGAAACGATCAAATCCCTGTGTCTGCCGCTAAGTCCCGATTTTCCGGGCGCGCGCCGCCTAAAGCGAACACTCGAGCGAAAGGGGGTAACAGTTAGTAGGATGGGGCTAATTACACGGGGCGGATGTAATCGAAAATTAAGGCGAGTCTCCGTATCCTCGGAAGCTTCGGCCGGTTACGGGAGCGTATCGCGGCGCGCGGCAAGCGGGAACGTACCGAGAGAGCATCTATTAGAAACGCGTTAACAAATGCCGGGATTAGCCTCGCGTCTATCCCCTCGAGTAAGGACGAGGATGTTGCTCCTTTGGTGCTCCTTTCTCCCTCTCTCTCTCTCTCTCTGTCTCTATCTTTCTCTTTCTCTCGAGTCTTCGTGGCTCTCCACACACTCCACGAAGCCGAATAAGCCGCGATATTCGTCTTGAGACCGCGCGTAACGCGGCAAGGATTTGCCGCCTCAAGAAGGCCTTCGTGTCTTCGAAGATGGCCTAACACCACAAGAGGGATATAAATGCTAGTAGAATCTCAAGGTCGATCCGAATCATGAATAATAGTGTGTCTTGAGACAACGCGAGAAATTTCGTTACCATTTTCGTGTAGTATGCAAGATTTAATTATTTCTCTTAATTATTTTTAGAAACAAACGGCTTATTATACACAATCAAACAATTTTACACGTTCGGGAGGTAAAATTCAATAAATTAACACTTGCTTGTTTGTAGATAGGTATATTTAAGAAACAAGATTAATCATCGACGCGTTAGTGCGTCGCAGTGTAACGTAATCCAAATCGAGTAAACGACGCACGTCTGAGGAAGTGAAATCGAAGGAAGAGACAAGAAGACAAAAAACAGGGGTCGAGGATAGTGACGAGAGGTGCAAGAAGGAGAAAGAGATCAAGCGGTGTCGAGACCCCTTGAATTTCCACGGCTTCGCCGTCTCTTCCAATCCTCTTAAAGTCGTATTCTTTTGGCCTCGCGCCGGCCAAAGCGATCGTCGTGAGACACTCAGAACGGATAAATCCAATTTCCGAATGAACTGTCGATTAGCTCGAAAGCAGGTGCAAAACTATAGAATCGAAGAACGACGAAACACGAAACTTTAATTTTTCCGAGAAGCACCGAACGAGAGTTTCTTTTTCACTCTCTGTCAACTTCTTGTGCCTCGTCCTCGCGCGTCGTTTATTACCATCTCATTCGGTACGACTTGTCCCCAGCTCGTAAACCTCGGAGAGGAAGTTAATGAAAATGTTTCCCGCTGCGAGGAAGCGCAGCTTCCGGAACATCGCGATAGAACGACAGTTTGCGGTTTCTCGACGCTTCTGACGCGTCGAGATAAACAGAGAAAGGAGAGAGAGAAGACTACTCACCTCGCGAGGGCTTCCATGTTGGTCATATTCGGGTTGACCTTGAGACCCTGCTCGGCCCGAGCCTGTGCTTGCGCTTGCAGGTGATGCGGTAGACTGGCCGGTGACAGGATAGCGGTATGTCCTGCACCTGGATGCCCGCCGAGTTGCATGAACTGCATGTGACTCAGATGCGTGGGTGGGTGATTGTATCCGTTCGCCAGAAGCGGTGACTTTTCCATCCTTGGTACGTCTGCAAGCAGAATATACATGCATTTAAGATCCCGTTATCACACATCGTTTAAACAACATACGTAACGTGACGTATTATAAACCTCCCTCTCATCTCTGCGAAGAAACTGCGTAAATTCAATTATCGATCATCCTCCGCCTTTCATGGCTACGGCAATGGCCGGGAGGAAGGCCCGTGAGATGCGAGAGAACCAAAGACTGACTGCGAAAGGGGGAGGAGAGAGCGGCTGTGTATCCGGATTTCACCGGAATCGGGTGAGACGTGTAGCTTCTGGCGAGCCAAGGATAAAGAGCGCTTTTGCAGGCTTGATGGATCGCTGTGCCGCTTAACCAAATATCAATCACAACAGGCGGAGGCGCGTAGCCTCTGCATATAATCTGCGCGTTGATTCGCGCGTCCGCCGTTAGACCCGTGTGTTTGCGCGACGCCTTAGCTAGCCACCGTGATGGATACGCTCGCGAATCCGTGGGGCCCCCCGGGTAAACCGCCGACCCGGGGTTTCATCGCCTGACTGTATCGATGCCTCTTCCCCCCCCCCCCTTTTCTCTCTCTCTCTCTCTCTCTCTCATCGTGTCGGACTTATTTCCCATATATTCGATATCGAACGGCAACACGCCTATATTATTCTTCGTGGTTCACCATCGTCTCGAATCCTCGATTTTTCAAGACAAGCGCGACCGACTCTCTTTCCCTTTTTCTCTCTTTCTCTCGTTAGTCGGCAACACGGAGCGATAATATATGCGCAGTCACGTTTTTTGATCGATGCCACGTACCTTCGGCACGTGTCTCCCGTCGTGGGGAAAACTCGCGAGAAGAACGACGCGACGTCGCGCGCCACGTCTCGCTATTTGTTATACTGACACGCAGTACTAGCATCGATATGTTTTCTCGTAGAATGTAATTCGGCGTCTATATGCAATCTTATGTAGTTGGATAATATACTAGATTTACTTCGGCATCTAACAATCACGTTCAATCACGTTATACGCTTGTCCGCAGCGTATTCTATGAGCGAATGCACACACTTACATACATGAAACATGTCGAGGTCAATCCTTCCTCGCTCGGGTGAGGATGAAATCTCGAATTCTTTCTTATAAGTGGTCTAGGATAAACTCGACGGTTTCAGAGGGCTCTATATCGCGATTTATTATGTCTTTCTCAGAACCGTCATCCATGCCGACCTATGAAATATTGGATAAGCTATATACTGTTGTCATTGCCAACCTGACCGGCGTGTACTTTCGGAGCTCAGACCGAGCGCGAGAGAAAAGAACGAGAAGAGGGAGAAGTAGTAAGGGTATAGAATGAGTGGTGCCTATTCATTACAAATTATCTAAATGGCAGTGATTTCGGCGGACCGGCTGGCCGTTTGACGAGTAAGTGGCGGGTTCGCCGGTCCCAGTGACTGTCATTCCGTGCCGGCCGCGGGCCAATTGGCAGCCAGCGGCCGGCGGGCGACCGAATCGTTCGACAACCACTGCGGGACCCGGCCCATGACCGGCCCTAAAATTGGACTTATTACAACTTATAGAGCGCGATTTGAACGCTCCGCTCAATAACATACATTATCCCCAATCCATATGATTTAATGAAATCCCTCTAAACTCGCCACTTAGCCTCAGTACCTTCTCGCGTAGCACCCCTTTTTGTATATGTGCCCTCGCACATACATATATATGCGCGAAAGGAAGGAAGGATGAGACCGAAAGACGGACACAAAAGCAAGAAAGTAGACACGTTACATTGTAAATAACTAAAACGCACGTTTCGCGATTTTACAGCCCCGACAATACGTATTTACCAACCACAATGCATGCAGCGTCGGCATTCTACGATCGATGAAGACGTTTCGAGGTCCTTGACGCGTAACTCTACGCACATCGCTCGTCTCTCCCTCGGAGAAAGGTAAGCACGACGCGTCCTTCTCTTTGTTAAATGTCAAATATCCATCGTCTAGTTCAACCCGCTCCATTCATAACAAGTGAATACTCGAGAGTAAGAGAGTGCGGACATGCGATTGTACCTGAGAATCGGCATCGCGTCGCGTCTGGTAAGAACGGACATCTTTCGAGAAGACATCGGGCAAAGGCCCGAAAGAAGGGGGCCATTCCAGGCGGCTCAATCACCCTCCGGTCGCTGGGACCCTACAGCCAAATGCGAAAGACGATAAAACACAATTTGAGCTAAAGACTGCACTCCTATAACCTCCCGCCCCCTGCCTCCGCGCAGACGATGAACGCTCCCCGCCACCTTCCCCTCCCGAAGCTGATGAGGTGACAACCCATAATTATACAGACCGCTTTCTGTCTGGGGCTGACTGCGGTGGCATGCAGAGGAGAAGCCTCCATCATCCTCCTCCGTTCTCCTCCGCTCTCGCCCCGCCATCGCCTCATCTCTTACCTCCTACCCCCATTTCCTTTTCTCCATTCTTCTCCGTCTCTTTTCCGTTCCTCTCCCTCCTCATCTGCGTCTCCCCCTTTCGCCATTCTTCTCCATTTTCTTCTTCTTCTTCTTCTTCTTCTTCTGTGTGTATGTGTGCGTGTGTGTGTTTCTTATTCTCAAGTTGGTCCAGGAGGTTCCGGGCCTCAACCGCCCTGACGCTTAATAGTGATATGTACGTTTTCTTCACGTGAGGAAGAGTCGAAGATGGAGCGGGTCGAAGCAAAATGACGGAGGGGGAGAAAGGCAGACTGACCGGAGTAGTCGCTTCCACCCGTGCCACGCCGTCCCGTGCCCGTAGGAGAAGAATAACTTCTGCTACTTCTTTCCTGGTGTTAATTACAAAACGCGAGAATAAATTGCCAGGCTAAATGAGTGCCCGGTATCTCTCGTCGGTCTCGTCACGTCTCTTCCTTCGTCCTACGACTCGCCGCCGCCGCCGCCACGACAGTCGGATGAATGAAGGCTAAACCACACACGTATGCACAACAAATGGAATTTATTAAGCATCATAAAATCGATTTCTTTTCTTAGTAAATGATAAACTACAACATTACATATCCTTGTATGTAATTCAAAGATGTATTTCATCAAATTTCAAAAAATTTAATGTGTGTGTGTGTGTGTGTGTGTAGTATATATATATATTTAATTATGTATATATAACGAGAAAGATCAATGTATGTATTATATATTAAATCACAATTTACTTTTCATCCGATATAAATTTATCGAGCAGAAATTAAATTTGCATAAATTTTATAACAATAAAAACTATTTCAGAGCAGCCAGTTTCGTGTTTGATCTTCGAAAATATTTTCCCCCGAGGCTCGCGCGTCGCGGGATTTCGACTCGCCGTTCTGGTTCTTTTCGTCTTTTAGGTAAAGGACCGTGCGCTTCTTTCGGTCGACCAACTACCGGCAAACAGAGGGCCATGTGAAATTATTCGGAAGATATGCCCTTTGTGCTCGCTTTCTCCTCTGTATCCTCGGTGTACCGGCGATCCCGTCACCATTGTTCTTACCAAACGACGAAGTCCACGCTCATCCTGCTCCATCATAAGCACGCTTATATACTTGTAAGGGCGTGTTTGTGCTTAGGCACGTATACGTTTACCCTTGACACCGACTCCCTCGAAACCTTTGGATTTAACCCTCGAACACCGACCCTCCGGCTACGGCCGATGACATCGCGACTCATTGAGTACCGCTGCTCTCTTCCGCGTTCGTTCCAAATTCCGATTGTCAAATCACAAATCCTGACTCTCGATTTCTCGCTCTATTAAGACAGTGCATCAATGATCGCGACGTTTATCTAAACACAAGAATCTGGGCCGATTGAAGATAAAATGAAGTGTAACGGGTAGACGCGCAATTGCCGTGGCATATACATGCAGCGAAATAACCAATATTGTTCTCCACACGTGTGTTAGTACATAAACACAAGACGGGAAACACAGTTTCGCGCAGAAGGAATCCGGTTTTTCAAGTAATCGAGAGCTGAAGCAAGCAACCAGTCAGACAGCCAGCCAGCCAGCCAGCCAGCCAGTCAGCCAGCCAGCTTACCAGGCGAACATCTCAGACCAGCAAGTAGGCAGGCGGGCAGCCATCGAGGTAGCTTCCAACGTCTGTTCAGTCTGGAAAGAACGGAGGAGAGAGAGTTGGATGCCATGAGTATCCACACCTCCTTGCTCCTCCTCCGCTTTACCGTATTCCACTTTTCTCGTTTTCCTTTTCCACCATTCTTCTTAATCGATCGATCGGACAACGCGGAATGTATTGAAATGCACAAGTACTTCACGACCGATGAGCAAACAAATCTATCTTATAATAACCGCAGACAATTATAATTTGAATAACTTACAAATAATATTCGTATAATATTTGTTACGTTGAGTTAATAACACTGATTTTAGTCAATCAATGCCTGTCTGCATATAAAAAAATTCTTTCCTACTATTTCTTAGCGTTCTACAATGTCATGGAGAACGTCGCGAGAATATTAAGACATAAGCATCTTGCAGTCGATGAATAAATGCTTATACGGAGGAGGTTACGAGGAAACGAGACAGAAGGCAAAACCAGAAGGAACAAACCAATCTTGTTCGCGGTGCACTAGTAACGGCAATAATATACGAGAAAAACGGCAACACTTTCCTTTTCGAGACTACACCGAATCCTCGCGCCGCATCCTCAGAGTCCTTCCTCTTCCTTTGACCTCCCTCTCCTTTCTACCTCTTCGTATGCCACTATAGTTACTTCTACTTCTTCCCACTCCTCTTGCACGCAGTCCAGTATTTGTTCTTCCAACACGTCTCTTCTTCACTATGAGAGAGAATCATCCAAGGGCAGTAAACCCTTTGATATATAGTCGAAGGTTTTTAGAGTTCTGTCAGCCACGCCCACAATCAGCCTTAGTATTATTTACACTCCTCGTGCTTCGTAGACGATCGTTTCTCTCATAGATCTCGTCCTTTTCTCTCTTTCTATATATATATATATATATATATCTCTTCTGCATTCTCTCCTTTTTCATCTCTTCATCCTCCTCCTCTTCTTCCTCATCCAAGTCAAAGCTAACGTCATCTCTAGTCCTTCCTTTCCCTTCATCTTCATCTTGATCACCGACCTTTCGTCCGGTAAACTTTTTAACGATTTCCTCAACGTATTCTGTCGCTTTGTCTTCGGGCGCTCTGCATAATATAACAGTGCCAACCCGGAGGCCGTTGGGGATCTTGAATCTTCTTTTGTTCCTATCTACTCCCTTGCCCCCTCCTTTCCTCCGCGATCTTCTTTTGCCTCGCTGATCTTCTCCAGGAGGGCCAAGCCCTCCGATGAACATACTCCGAATTTATAAAATTAGGTACGATTGCGGCTGCGTCTCGCGAAATTATCTATCCCCAACGACCTCTTACAACTCCTCTCACTCAATCGTACCCGCGGGGCCAGATTTCGAGTTTCGTTCAGCGTTTAAAAGCGCACCCCGCAAAAAGAAAGGACCGACCAGCCGAATATAAATCGACGCATATTTTATTCGACGTGAAATTTATTGGCTCGAAGAAACCGCCCAAAATTCCGTCTATCGACGCCGTTTGACCGTCGATTGATTTCGTCCAATTGTCGATATTTACCGCGCGTTCTTCTTCGTGGTATACTCGAGGCGTGATCGCACTCGTTCGCACGCAAAAGCACAATCGTTTCGATCGATTCCATTTCTCTCGAAAGATAAAAAAAGAAGGGATCTGTTGAAAGGCGCGCGAAACGTCAGACGATAGAGACAAACAGACAAAACATTACAATTCGAAATCGCTCTGGCCGTCACAAAAAATTGTATCCGAGCCTAATCTCGAAGGTAAATCTCTCCCGCGAGCTAATCAAAACTAAGGATCAAATCCGGGGCCCATGTTCCCGAACCATCTGCCTCTGCTGCCCGCCGGCCAGCGTTGCAATAGTCCGGCCCGGTTATCTGCGTGGCGAACTTTCGTTCGGTCCCACCCGGGTCGATACTTTTCACGTGATCTCGCAACATCGCTTAATCCTCTGCATAAACATTGTATTGTATTTCGCACAGGAGATGCTCCCATTATATCATATTTTGTTATTAATATTTTCTGACTGGATGGACCCAGAAGCTGGTACGGGCCGCTTTTGTGCATCGACGAGCGTAAAAAAAAAAAAGGGAGAGAACGGGACGGAAAGGGCGATGGCGCGGGAGAAACGGAGAGCGAACAGTACCGGTTTTCTCGATCGTACGATACCCGCCAGGTATTTTCATTATTCGCGATCTAGCCCAAAAAATATCATCGAATCACCCATATAAACATATCGTTGAATCATATTGTTCGTTCATAACTACTAATTATATATTTATTTAATGATAAATTTATTACACACATACATACTGTTTTTTTCATGATATATAACAACATGATATTTTATAATTAATGATGGGATTGTATAATTCATCAATAATTATAATTATTGATTTACCAATTATTATCGGTATATAATAAAAGCCAATGAAGCTAAAGAGAAATCCATCACAATCGATACAGTAGTTGCAAGCGAACAACATTGCAGAATTCCGCGTCGCGCAATAAAGTCACCAACGTTTATAAAATTTTTATGGTGACCAGGTTTATGTCCTTTGATATGCACCATGTGAGTCCAATTGTTGAGCATTTTAAAGCCGCGGGTCGTCGTTTCGCCCGCATACGTATTCATCCGCACTTGCCGCTGCGGACGACGTTGTTTATCATTTTATGCGATTATTAAAGCAAAGATTAAGCCGCGCCGTTAAAGCGGCGCAACGTGCACGGATTACGCTCATACGGGGGGGGAATCGACGATTCGCGGGGATCCACACCGGGGATCCTCTTCTCGCAAAGAACGTTGTAAAATTCGAACATTTCCAGGTACGAGAGGCCACGGCTAATTTGTGAGGACGGTTGTTTTCACGCGCGTAGCACCGGTTGCGGCGCACAAACGAGCCCATCATTTTTTGATCGCTCTCGAAAGACATTCGCCCTCGCCGTCGGGCCGACCTTTTACGGCCGGAAAACAGCGGCCGGTGTCGATTCCCATTTGCTCGCTCTGTTATTTTTCTGTTAGCCCTCCCACACCCCGTGGTTACCACGGCCGGCCCTCGCTTTTTATTTCCCGCATCGCGCGCGTTTGTTGGTCACGAGGGCCGCGCGTACGAATTACACAGAAATATTCGCGCGCGGACAAAGCGGCTGGCTCGTTGATTCGCAAGTTAATTGAGCGGCTCGGCACACTCGTCGGACCACTAACGAGTAAATTGTTGACTACCACCACTGCCACCACCGTCACCATCACCACCACACCACCACCCACCGCCAACGCCATCGCCATCGCGCTACCGGGGCAGCGCGAGACCGCGTGCGGAAATTGTACAGATTTTTGAGCCAATTAGTCGCGATTTTAATCGCAGGAAATTGCCGTCACTTTGCCCAAAAAGCGTTTCACTTTCGCTGATCTCCTCTGTCGGTGTCGGACTCTGCGGTTTCGAGCACGCGCGATCGATGTAACGTACCTCACTGTCCCGTACACGAATCGTATTAAAAACATATAGATTAACACAGAAAATATCACGCTACATCTCTCAATGGAACAAAATAGTTTTCCTGTAAAATGCAAAAGAGAAAGTTTTCTAGAACGTAAGAGCTATTGATTCAATAAATCAATGACCATGCACACAAATATGACATAAAATTCAACTATCTCGAGGCATTATATTGGTTGTATAGTGACAGATTATATAATTACTTTATTTTTTAATTTAAAAATATTTTTGTATAATTTCAAAATTTATACATGAAAAAAACTATTTTAATAAATATTTATTTACTGTAAATTTAGCATTATTTGAAGAAATTTGTATTTAAACGTAATCATTGCTTCAATAAAAAATACGCGCAAATATGTTACATAAAAGTTTAAAATAATTTCTGTAATAATGGTACCTTTTTCAGATATAAAAACTGTTGCGTTATTTCATCAATTACAATATTTTACTTTTACGTGACAGATGTCTCAGTTTGTCGAATATTTTACAAGTTTCAGGATCACGAAATTATTTTTATTTTAGAAAAAACTAAAAAGTAAAGCTGTCGTAGCAATTAATCTAATGTCATACAACCAATATGGCACCTCGAGATAGCCGAGCTTTAACATCCATAATTCCGCAAGATATATCCAATAATGATTTCCAAACGACTGGCAACTTTGGAACAGAATCCTAGACCTTAACTGTGAATGGGTGGATCCGCGGGAGCATCGTAAATGTGCCCCCAGGTCTTCGTGGAATAAAAAGGACGACAGTGCAGAGCGCGAGGACCGTCGTAATTAAGTCGTACTAAAATTCCGTCGTGCCTCGCGAGAGCTTTGAGAGGCGGCACAGATTTTATAGCTGCGGCTCTTGCAACGGTTGACGCGCGACGCACATATATATATATGTATATATATATACATATATATATATATATATATACACACATGATGCGTGCTTGTGTCCGTCGACTGTTCCTTTATTTTCTCGCGAGACCGACAAGTCGTGCGAAGAAATGTTGTTGCAAATGCGTCTCCCGCGACGAGAGCAGCGTTTCTATACGTGTTGCGATTCACCATTCCTGCCAGCTTTAGCCACATTCTCTACACCGCGCCGTAAAGGAAAGGCTCATAATCACAGAGATAAGGTTCGATCGCGAACATCCCTCTGCATTCACGCGATGGTCCCGCAGTTGTATTTTTCTGACGTGTGATTGTGGGAAGCAGTTTACGGTAAAAGGGATATCAATAATACTGTGTTGTATTAATAATGCTCGTTTTCTCATCGTATGCTAAGACCTCCATACTCTTTCTCTCTCGTGCACGTGCAATCTTACGACTTTTTTTTTGCCTCCTCTCGTTGACGTCTTCATTTGCAACGCTGGTTATGCACGGGCTCTTTCTCCGCGCCGCAAAAAGTGATGAAACGCGAAAATTCTTGACGCGATTGATTTACGGTCACGCGTCGTGCAGTAAAGGCGTTACAAAAATGAAGAGGCTTAATACATGCGGTGCTTTTGTTACTCCGATTAACTCTGGCGCCTTCTTACATTTCTCTTCGCAGCCTCCACCGAGATGTAGCCGCTTTTTCGTTGCACTGTTTCCTCTCGTAAAAAACAATCAAGCGCGACCACATCGTGCCGGATAAGAAAAAAAAAACAGAAAACCTCTTGATTGTAAATGATGAGGAGTAGACAATCGACCGAATCGTTTCTGACCTGATGCAAAGGCAAAAAATAATAGATCCACTGTAAAGATTATATCTTTAAAACTTTCACTCTCTCTATTTCATTTTGCTTCACTTTGTTTTTCATCGGTAATCAAAAATTCAAGTTCATTTTTTAATTCATTATGGGAATCATCGCCCACAATAGCAATCATTTATCAATGTTTCGATAAGTTTGAGTAAATTGTTATATGTTATTTGTTATATATTATTTATTATATGTACATGTTGTCATTAGTGTATATTCCGTTGCTCACTGCTTTTCGTAATCTCATTTTACATCGGTCTGCCAAACAGTTATATACTGTCTAATAACTTTTATTTAAATTTCATGTAAGTGATTTAAATTCTAATACCAATTATTACTTATGAAACTTTACATTAATTTATTCCAAAAATTTTGCCTACACAGTAAACTGAGCAGTTTAATGGAACAACAACTAGACAAAAATCGTTTAATCTTGACAATCATGTAAGCTAATTTTATATTTTTTGAGGAAAAATTTACGTTAAAAATAATTTCTAACTTCCAATTTTAAATATTTTTAATAAACTTAACAATTTGATGAACAAGATTTGACTTAATTTGAATATTACCACCTTAGTATTTATAGTTTTTATGCGCTACCACCATAAATGTATCTTAATTTTAATCGTTATTTTTATATTCATTTAAATATGTACTGAAGACCTTAATCGTAGATCATATTGGCAACTTGTTTGTTTCTTTTGATACATTTTTATTATATTTTAATATCAATATAGTATAATAATAGTCTATCAGAAAAAAAACTTCTCCTAAATCGACCATAATATGTTTATATATAAGCAAAAATATTATATATCTTGTTTTAAAGATCTTAGTCTTGATTTGATTGAATTTATATCGATGTAAGATTTTTGATTGAGCAAGTCTTGAATTGAGTACAAAAAAAGTAATATTTACATCAAAATAAATTCAATTAAATTAAAACTAATAAAGTAATATTTTTGTTTATGTATTGTACAATATTTAACATATTATACTTGATTTAAGAATAGATTTTTTTTCTATAATATAAATATTGTAGCTTATATTCTTGACGGTCTCGCTATAACGATTTTTTTTTTTTTCGATCCTCTCTCCACGGTGTGAGCGTAATTCAGGATCTCCGGAAAATTTCAGGGTTCTTCAACGGTCTTTGTGTTTCGATATATATTCCCTTAATACGGTTAACCGACAAAAATTATCAATGCAATTCACATATCCTCGTCTCACGGTCATCGTTTCCCCAATTCATTAATTATCTTGCACAGCTACCTGGGCCTGGTCGGAATCATCGACCGCAACTTCGTGAGCCGTGATGGCCCGCGGTCAGGACTGGATACAAACTCTTACACAAGCACTCGGAATATATATACCTGATACTTCCGTCAACGATCGTTAATCCGTAATGTTATTTCCGTTTATCCGTAATGTTACTTGCAATATTTTACAATTTTTATATCAAAATAAATTTACAATATATTATTTCCGATAATTAACACCTTCGTCTTCGCATCTATAATGTATACAGCGATTTAAATTTTTTCTGGTACATGAAACAAACATGTTTATAAATGTTACAATGCAGATAGATTTAGATTAGAAAATTTTAATACGGAACGATAACGCTATATAAAAAAACGGCTAATTTTAATTACATAATCTACTATTTTTAATATTAACTCGTAATTACTAAGCAAATTAGCAATAACGCCAGTTATTAAGTTCTCCACCAACCATTGATAACATCTAATTATGAATATACAAGTAACGCCGTCGTCAAAAGAGAGATGCCCATTCATAGTAATCTATTCTCCCTATCAAACCATCAACAAAACATAACTGCTCATTAAGTACTCATGCGCGCCGGCAGCAATTAAAATCTTATATATGCGTGACTCCCGGAAATGTGTAAAGCAATTCTACGAGCACATCGGATTACTTCTTCAAGCTAAAAGCATAGTACGACTCGCAAATTAGACAAATAATAAATGAGGAAACAGCAAATATACGAGTCAAGCGATATTTAGGTGCGCAACATATAGTGAGTTAACACAAATCAGTTAATAATCATAAATATAATTAATCAAATCAACCCTTCAGCGAGATGATGATACAAGTATATATGGGTATATTATGTATAAATATACCCTACTCCAAATTAAAAACGGAACAAGTATATAGATGCACGTGTTCTCGAACGTCGACAAGCATCCAACACACACATCTATATATAGATTATTTTTATTTATTTTTACTGCGTAGTCGTACTTACAATCGAAACATCATTTTGCTCGATCGATTGTTTTGGGAAACGCGCGTATTTCTGGGATCAGGAACGAATCGAATGATCTTGACACGACGATCGCGACTTTCACGTCATTATTTTCGAACGTGAAAATTGTCGCGGACACGACAACGAGAGAGAACGTTCGGGATGGTCGACGCATGATATTGAAGCGATGTCGGGTCACTATTAGCCGGGTTTTATTGGTACACGGGCCAGCCGTGTGCCGGCTGACCTACGACCGCCAACAGTTAATCAATGCTTTTATGAGCATTCGCTTGGCAGTACACCATCGTTTCAAGCCGCGGCCCGTTCAGCCGAACCCACCCATCCACCCGACCGACCGACCGACCGACCAACCAACCACCCATCCAGCCACCCAACGAGGGCGACATGCTTCCCTCTCCTCTTTCTCTCTCCCTCTCTCTCTCTTTTCTGCGCGTGTATATATGTCGCATGCTTTTCGAGCAACTATCCAAAATTTACGTTACCACCACCGAGACGCCTCTATCCGTTAAACGACCGAACGATTACGTCCGTCGACGTAATGTATTAGTTATAACGCGCGAGCGTCGCCGATGAATCGAGTTCATTGCTCGACCACGCGGACATCGGTGACGTGCCGTATATATTCGGGTGCTTGAGGAAAGTCGAGAATTTGTTAGCAATAAATTCGCTCATATTTGAGCTAATGCTCGTCACACTCACCCAAACGCCCAAACCGACCGGATAATTGACTTAGTTCGCGCGCTAATAAACAATTCGATATGCATTAGGTCATGTAATATAAATTACGCCGGGTCAATTTGATTAACGTCTTCATGATCGATACATCGAACGATTACACAGATTCGGTTTCTGGAAATTACGGATTTGCGTCATCTTACAATCCGACCGAGTTGAAAATAGGAACCGTCGATAAAGCTATATAGGTAATTCGAATCATCGTGATGCGGCTATAAACGCACAGCTGCTTTTGGGAGAACCTTTTCTCTTTCCGCCCGCTATTTATTTCCTTTGCCGCTTTTAATTTCGTAGAGACAACATAGATGCGTATCACAAGCGATGATTCTCGCACGCGTACGCCACTCACACAAGCGTCGTGCCGAATTCATTGTGCGCCGCGCTCCCGAAACGCATGTTTCGCTCCTGCTATCGCGATCGGATCTTGCTTGTTGAGTTTATTAATTGCGTTATGGGAAGTGCTTTGCGTTCACCGGGCGAAATTGAAAAAAGAAAAAAAAGTTCGACTCTCTTTCTCCATGTCTCATTTCCTACGAACGTTTTCAACCTCTTTAATTTGTTTCTCGGACGGGTATTATATATACCGATCATATATATATTATATATATATTTTAAGCGAGCAGATCGAGTGCAACCGGGATACGGCCGGCGACGAGAGGCGAGAGCAGGGGGACCGGCTCCAATCGTAAAACAATTATACAATTACCGCGCGGCCGTAATTAATTGCCGGCCGTTTCAACGTTTACCCCGACGAGCGCGCGAGAGAACGAGCGCGGCTGGCTGCAGGCGCGGACCCGCGCGAACGCGCCGCGGCATTAATTCATTAACGTTGCACCGTGAAACGTATTTGCCCGTAAAATTGATCGGCCGGCGTGTTCGCGATTATTTGCTTAAACAATTTCCGAACGTCGATCGACGCCGCCGCCGTATGACGTGATTTAACGATTTCCTTCTCTCAGCGTTGACGGCAATAACGTCCCCATTTTTCTCTCTTTCTCTCTCTCTCTCTCTCTCTCTCTCTCTGTATGTCCCCCGATGATAATATATCTGCGAAATAAGCGCGTCCCAACGGACACCCTTCAAAGCGCTATCGAAGAGCACAAAGAGAGTCCGCGCAAATAAACCAATGAATATTGTATGCGCGTTTATCGATCTTCCGGATGTTCACATAGCGAGCGATGAATATATCGCGCAAGGACGAACGAAATCGCGCGAGATTATAATGCTATTAATTGTGTTATGTTATTAATAATACGAAGTATTCATAATTAATGAAATATCTGATCATTAGCGAATGATTATATAGGACGATAGGATGCGCAAAGCGATGCAACGCGCCACGAGATAAATTGAGAATGGCAGAGGAAGTTCCTGGATTGGAATCCGGCATGGGGAATGTGAAGACAGCGCGAGTATCAATTGCGTACGTAAAGGGATCGTACGATATCCCGGGCATCGGTGACCGCCACCGCAGGCCGCAACACGACGGTGCAGTCGCAGTTAATTTGCTCACTCCAAGTGTGTTTGATTCCCCTAATTAATTGATCGGTAGGGTCACCGTATGCCAGAGCGTATATACGGATGGCAGTAATCAAGCGCGTGGCCCTCGCTACGTGTACGTCTATTTGCACGTACGTGCTCTATTTGGCATAACCCCACGCTCGACCGTCTATACCGTTTATATCGTCTAAATTCTTCCGCAAAATTCTCGATGAAAAATCAGAACATTTTTATCATCCAAAACAAACACGACGAATTGACGATAATTGACGATCGCAATCTAGATCTCTGCATGGCAGAGATGACTCTAGAGATCCCTCTGAATACTATAATATTTATCGCAATAAGATATAATTGATAATTTTGGGTACTCACCGAGATGTCCGTTTTCGTAATAATCACCGTTGTCCAATCTGTGTTTCTTCAGAGAGTGTTGAGGATGATGACCAGCCGCCGCGGCTAGGTGACTCGCCGCAAGGCTCAGCCCAACGGAAGCTCGCTTTGGGGGTCTTCCTGGCCTGGAGCTGTACAGTGAGAGAGAGTTACTGTGGTTAGAGACACCTGTCATCGAGGTAATGTCTTACCCCGATCGTCGTGGCCGCGATATTCATCGCGACCGATTATCTGCTGAAAAGAATTAAGGAGGAAATATCAGCCCTCGCGCGAAGCACGGAAGTAAGTCTCTCTCGCTTCATTAGTACGATCGAGATCGTCTCGGCCGATTAGGTATCGCGAGAAATGAGAATATCGCAACTGCGAATTATCAATGATTATGAATTGAGTTGCGAGCTGCGAAACTGGAAACTGCTGCGTGGCACGACACGTACGTATGAAACGACGACTGCTTTAACGACCGCCTGCTGATCTTTCCTCTGTGAATAAGTCTTATTTGCAATACTCGGAATGGATCTCAAGTCCTGATTTCAAGATTATACTCGAGAGGAAAGGCATCCCAGAAGAAATCGCGCGCCGCCGCCGCCGCCGCGCGCGAACCATTAAACGAACACCGGCCGGCTCGCTAGCCAAGGAACCAATTTGAAAATCTTGAAGACTAATCTACGTAGAGATCGTTTGCGAACGTTTCGAGAGCGGACTCTTACGTGACTAAGGGAAAACGAAAATCATCCGTGAATATAACACGTGACTTTCACTCCGAACACGTTATCGACTGATAAACAAATTTACAAAATTTTGCGCATTATCTTTAAATTTACATATCTTCACGTAACATACGATGAAATCGTGCACGAATGATTGAATATAGAAACGCGCTAATGGGCGAATGAAATTACGTGAGCTTTACTTATTTATTTAAGATTAACATGGCAAAATACTTGCGTAATTATAATTATGCAATAAATAATTATGCAACAAATTATGAAAGATTTTCATTGCATTTACAAGATTACTTAAAAATAGATGTTATAAAAGATTCCGCGCGATCTACTCTCCAGACATTCGTGCTTTATTATAGGATCGAGTTCCGTTTCGAGTGGCCGGCGTTTTCTTTTGATGAGCGTCACTGGCACCTTTCGAGCTTTGTCGGCGGCGAAGCAGACGAGGAAGATCTCCGTTGAAACAATCTGTACGATAGTGACGATGATACTGGTGCGCCCAGGGGAGGGAGGTTCATTTTTCATAGGCGGTAGGCGCCAGAGAGGCGCTCACGCATACACACGCAACGTGTATGCATTCACGTCAACACTACGACGACGTTACGCACGAAATACACGCATGTATAATACACGCACGTATACACAGAGATGCATTTTGCTTTAGCGAGGGAATATCCGGGACTTATTACCTTTCTTTACTCTCGATATAACACCCAACCGCGAATGTTCTCAACCTTTCCAATCACGATGCATCTCCATATAAATGATAAATTAAATTTCGATTAATTGATCGCCATCGATAGAGAGAGACAGAGAGAGAGAGAGAGAGAGAGAGAATGACACTTCGAAGATAATCGAGATGCATTTTTAGAGACTTGGGATCGTTTTCTTAATTATATACATGCATCCTTCACACAACTATACATTATTTACGGAGTAGGATCGTTAGGGAATAACGAGACGAAGGCTGAGCACCACTAACCGGTAAGCGAGCAATCTCATAGTAGTCAAGACAGATTTGTAAATCTAATTTTTCATCCCGTCTTTCTGCCTTGCCCTCTCACTTTGCCTCTTCGTTGCCCAGAATCTTCCTTCATCTCACTCTCTTCTCTTCGTTTTCGGCCGTCCTCCTCCCACTCCTTCCGCCCTCTCTTTCTCACTCCCTACGACATTCTTTTTCGCCTTGCTACTTGTCTCTCGCCCCATCCCTTTTTCACTGCTGCCTCTCACGCACGCGGGATCCCCAGACGATTCTCAGACGGCCGGTTTATACGGCGTTGATCTCTTAAACCGCTTAGCTTCAGGTTACACCGAAAACACGAGCGCACTTTCTGAGCGCTTAGACCCCGCATAATGCGCATTTGTTTGCGTGCCGCCCGATCAGCGAAATAAGACGAGGCGCCGGCCAGCGCGAGTGCCGGTTTAAAAGTGCTTCTTTCTTAGCCATCGAAAATCTAACGAGTTGAAATGATGTATTTACCTAACGGCTGCATTCATAAAAATAATTTACGCTTTCAAGTATACCTGTTAAAGACTGAAAGGTATATATACGGTATATCGAACACAATCTTCCTATCCATTTATTTCTCCACAAGTTTTCTCCCGCCGACGAGTCGGATATTTACGTAATATCTCCTGCATTATGCAGCGAAACAATAGCAGGGCAACGATTGATCCATGGGCGTGGATCAGACCGTTGGCCAAGGGATCGAGAGATCGCTAATAAACGCGCGTTGCGGCAACAACGGCCACGCTACCGTCCAATTTTATATCGTGGAAACTGATCCGTCTTTCGAGATCAATTCAGCTGGAAACTTACGCCGTATTGATTGTAATTATTACGGCAGGGGGAGAGTATTAACTTTTATTATAAAATAATCAGAATCAGAACGTTAAAAAGATTGAAATATATAAGTTATGTAAAAACAAGGATTATTGAAAAGTATTATATCTCTTGGAGAAACGCTTGTCAGCTTGTCCTTGATACTCTCGGATCGTAAGTAATTATTAAAAAAGTGGTTTCAATGCCGTTGGCAGAAGGCTTCAGATAATTATATAGGTTGCTTTCCTCCTCAGAACGTTGTCCTCCAGAAATGTCTCCGCGAAAGCGATCGTGGAAGAATTTACGAGTGCCAGCGTATCTCGTGCAAATTATGTACACACGAGTAGGCCGCAATTAGAGCGGCATAATCGTAATGAACGATCGAAGATCGAAAACTTCACGACTTCTCGAGCCGTCCGTCTCTTGTCGCGTGATTTACACAGCCGGAATAAGACAGACATCCGCTGCACTTAATTCACAAGCGAGTCGCGTCGAGTATAGCTTTCGAGCGGTCGAAACGGTTAGACGGCTGGAAATTATCGCCCAAACGATCGTTTTGTACGTTATTCGCGGCGCGGTGCGATCGATCGATTAGATTCGGCAGCGCACACTTCTGTATTGTATTTGGCCGGGTTCTCATTCGGAATTGCGTGTGGGCATTAAGAGTTGCCGATGATCGGGCCAGGTGCTATGCCCCCGATCCCGATCGTTCCCCGCCCTAATGATCGTTGCACCTCTCCGGTGGAGAAGCAGATCGCTCCGCGAGAAAAGGACAGACAGTGGAATCGGCAAGGAAAGGAAGAAAGGATCGGAGAAATGCGTGGAGAAAGAAAAGGCTGGAGGGGGGGGGGGAGAGGGGAGGAGAGAAAAGAAACGAGAGAAAGAGAGAAAGAGAGAGAGCCATCGCGCGACTCGCGGGGAATTACATGGCTTTCGTAAGCGATGGGGCGTTTAACGATCTATCGACTTCGAAAAGTCTTTGGTTCTTCCAACCGTCCGTCCGTGTATTGCAACGCGGACAAAAAACCCGGCGCAACAAAACGCAGCGAGCCGATCGAATCGAATCGATCGAATCGAATTCATGATTCGAATTCGCTGGAAAGGTGTCCGCGCGGCATTCGATCGACATCAAGGTGTAGTAAAGACGCAGGTGGAATTGCCCGTGTTTTAATACGCGCTAACTCTGAGTGGCGGATTCGAACGAACAAACGAACGGAATCTGCGAAATCGAGCGGAAAAAAAAAATGAAGCGATCGCGTATATACGAATACAGTGCGGAACGGGATAGATCGAGCATGTATTTAACTGTATGTGGAAGTGGTACTCGCTTAGATCGCCGATCTGATATTAGCCTTAAGTAGATGAGCGCGGTGTGATTTATAGCGCGGGCACTTTAATTGTCTTAATTATGCGGCAGCCGCTTCCGTGGAAAGCGCGGCACCGCTCCGCGCGCAATCGACCTCGATGTAATTTAACGTGAGCGTTTTCTCGCGATTCCTACCTCACCTGACAGTTCCTGCGCCCATTACGATAAACTCTGACGATAAACCAACCATAATTCCCCATTAAAATCGATGAGCGAGAGGTCCCTCCATTGTGCGTCGTCCAAAACTTCCTTCATACGGAAACAAATGGAACGGATATGAATATCGTTTCTCCCAAGCACAATTACGGTTATTAATTTATATTCGCGTATATTCGCTGCAGTAGGAAATAAGGTAACGCGCATATGCTATTAGAAAACGGCCTGCGCTGTTCTCCATTCGCGCAAATTCATTTGGCACACGACAAATTGGATAGCGTTGAACGCGACGTTAATTAGTTTTCTCGAATCGTGTTACCGTTGACGTTACCGAGTTCCGCTATTTTGTTTTTTTTTCCGTCACTAAGCTCGCTCGTTATTGGCAGAACGATGATTACATTGTAACACAAATATTTGCCATTCGTGTTTCACATTCAGGGCGAGATGGATGGAAATGACGATGGCAAGAGCGTGTCGAGGAGAAGAAAAGATGTGGACTAGATGCGTGGTCTGTCATGCGAATATCGCGTGTGTGCCATCCTGACCCTATCTACGTGTACGTCGTATTAAATCGGTACACATTGTAGAATTCCTTATGATGCCTTCCTGTCGATGTCATGTCAACACAACGGGAAGTTGGTGTCATTTACCAACAAAATCGAGATAAGAGACCTTTCCTAGACGTGAAAGAGAAAAATTTGCATTCTAACAAGACGTCTTAATAAGAAACCGATCGCTAAGATATGAAATATTTGAAAATACTCGCATAATACATTAGATTTTAATACAACATTTATCGCAGTAAACACATTTACATGTACATATAAATACATTTATCGTATAATAATTAATATAGTATTATGACTTAATAAGCGTATCTCTTGGAGTAACGAGTCTCCATCACGAATGCTATGGCATTTTGATGGAGTCAACGTCATGCCATGCCTGACGCTCGCCAGAAAAGAGTTCAGACGAGGAGAACGAGACGAGAGAACGAACGAATGAACGGACAGGCGAGTAAACGCGCGAGCGAGCGATCGTAAATTGTCAATTTCGAAGTCAATTTGGCCAGGCTTACCAATCGGCTGCCGGTTAATTTCAAGGTGAATTGTGTCCAATATGGGTATATTATTAATGGCCCGCCGAGGGATAGGGTGCACTTCGGACCGACGAGGGTTGCAACAACCCCGTTCTCGCGCATTGCCCAAATCTATTGCTCGGGGCTGACGGTATATGCTCTCGCATTCGGTATTCCGGATTAAATGCTCTCTGATGTTGCTGCAACGGCGGCGGTTGCACCGCCGTTTCTCATATATGTCTAACGTTCCATGTACATGGAACGTTTCGAGAACAACGAATATCGTCCTGTGCGCGAAACTGCGAGAATGAAGTCAGCATTTCTATTACATTTCTTTTCCGATATAAGAAAAAGAAGTGTAATACAGAATGTCATGCGATACGATTATTTTCACTTTCACAGATTCTTTTTATAATTTTTTTTACGATACTTGGGATATGTTCAGACTTTTTTTGAAAGAAATATTTAAATATGTACAAGAGTCAATCTCTCTCTCTCTCTCTCTTTCCTTCTTTAAGGATTTTTGAACACCGGCACGCGATTTCGAAACTACACTGGTTTTATGTGTCCCCCGCTGTCGGTTTCCTGTTTCCAGCCACGACTGAAGCGCAAATATCGCGCCTTGTCTCTCGCGAGACTGGCTACAAAGCTACAAAGGACCCACTATACCGAAGTCAAACACGACACTATCTTTGAATTACGGCGCCGTTGTCTTATCGCATCCTGCCGCTACCGTCTTGCGCTGTCCAAATACTCCGAGGCGTCCCGAAAACAAGGGCCATCCGCATTGGGTTATGGGAAAATAACCCGAGTAGACTACTCGAGGACTCGAGAGGCTCGCAGAGTCTCTTACGGAGATCTTTGTTAGTCTTTACCGAGTCGAATCTCTCCGAATATATGCGACTATAGTCAAAGTAGAATCAGTGAGACAAGGAGTTTCGAATATAGGTTTGATGAGAACTGCTTGCTCTTATACGCTTTGCCACGTGACCTTACGCGTCACAAAAGCACCGATTCAGTCATGGCTCATAGAGCTCCACCCCGGTTTTTCCATAGTGTTCCCCGTATTTGATCTATATTGCGGAGTCAGGTTTCGTGTGACCTTACATCTGGTTTGAAACGATACAGTCATCAGACATTAAGAGCGTTTACATTCGGCTGGTGACTGTGGTTGTCAACGCCGGATTAGGGGAACCCAGTTACATAATTGGCTTTTATGATTGGTAGCTTTTATAAAAATGACAATAGATATAAATTTTCGGTAATGTTGACGTTCGGAAGAATAAGAGATACGGTACAAAAAATAAACTTAAATAAAAGCAAGTCAGCATTATTATTTGCTATACTGCTTACGTCATTGCCTGCGGTTTTTACTGTAATTAGCTGATTCATTCACAATCCTACACTGCCAAACATTTTTCTGTGTGCCATCGTAGTAAAATATTAAAATTTGCCTTAAAAAAATCGATTCTGCACATAAAAAATTTATCCGCCTCGTACGAATCACTTTTACAACTCTTAAATATCCGTTTGCGCCAACTTTGAAAAATATTTCAATTTCTTAAGAATGATCATAATTTTGAGAACCACTGCTGATATTATGATAGCCAGAGCGACCGTTCTGTTTCCGAATTATCGTGTTTCGCGCGTTCTCTTCCGCGTGTCCCTGCCCTCGTTCACCATTCTTGTTGGTTCCCCGAGTCCTCTCTTTCTATCGCACTCTCTTTCTCTTATCCTCTCGCGCTCTGTCTTTTTTTCGAAACTTGCGAGAGCGTCGGCGAGAGCGTCCCCTCGTAAAGCCTCGTCGCGTGCAATTCCCGTCATAACAACGACTTCAATTTTCGTCAAAAGTCTTTCGCCGTTATCGTCGTCGCCGTCGTCCCCCTCCTCACCCCCTCGCCTCCCACAGTCTGGTCCTTCGATTTGCCGCTTTATAAACCCGGTCGCCAAACCGGACGAAAATCGGCAGCCACCAGCGCAGCGCCGTCGCCGTTACCGCGCGATATTTTCCAAATTATAAATTTTTACGACTGACGCTCGTAATACTCGCCCTTCGATTCCACGTGCCTATCTCTCCGTTTCCGCTGATGTTCCTTCCCTTTTCGCTCGCTTCTCCGCGCGATACCGTTAGTCAGATTGGATTTGTCCGATTTTGTGCATTGAGCAGGAAAAAGACGAAAGGGAATGCGCGAATATACTCCAAGATAGATAGGTATACTTCTCGTACGTTCTTACATATATTGTACATCATACGAGTTCGGTGCTGGGTATAATATCGCGTTTATAATTTTTAATTTCGATTTAATAATGATTTATCGTTTAATTGGGAAAAAATTAATTGATTATATAGGCACAGCAGAACAATATTAACGAAGACCCGTTGCACGTCGCGATCGTGATCAGATAACGTAATGAAATATACCGCTATCAATCCTCCACACTCGCCAATTACCATACGAGTTAGCATAAGCATTCGAATCCAAGAATTTTCCAGTAAGATAGAAAGACAAGTGGGGAAATGAGAAGGCATTCGCATATGATATGGTCCGCGGATATGATTTTATGCATCCTTGTGCCGTTACACGGAAGAGGAATAACGAAGGAAGCTCTCCCCTCGACGTTATGCCGGATAAAGAGAGAGAGAGAAAGAGCACTTTCTAATAACCACAATGTAACGCTGGGGTGCGTTACACAAAAGAAATCTTTTTCTCTGCCGGGCGGGGGTTCGAGACTTATCTTAGTAATATTGGATTAAAACTTATGCCTCTCTCGGTCGCAATATGTTATTTTTATTGCTCGTAGCTTTGCATAATATTCGCTGGGGTGCGTGCGAGCGTCCTCTCTCTCTTTCTCTCTCCGTCTCTCGGGTTCTAATTTTAATTTTTATGTCATGCCGCGTTGGGGAACATTACGATTTCGACGTGGCCTACTTATTTGCGTTTTAAGATCTCGCGGATGCTTCGTCGGTCGTATTTTCGGTAAAGGGGCGCGTAGCACGAATTAAAGAGATAATGCCTACATTTTCTTGTTCCGTGTCAAATAAAAAATCATTTTAATAAAAAATAGATTGCGAATAGTACCACAAGTGATTTGAAAATATTCATTAATATAATTATCGTAAGATATATCGTAATATTTTAACTTTTTTTATTTCAGCTGTTTTTTTTTTTCATTTTTTTAGCATCTGAAAATTTTATATTTAGACTCGAAATGTATATATGTATACGTATTACGTTTGCTCAGTATAAAGCATTTGATTAATGTACACATGTGATGTATATAAAAAAATTGTAGGAAGCCACGGGCGTGAGACCACTATCGACATCGACGTTGGCGTTAATAGAGATGCGACTATATATCTATCTCCGAGAGCTTACACGCATAGTCCGAGGTAAACCAATTTCAATTTCAGGGACCCTTGCAAAGGTGTAAGATATTTCTTTTACTGGCTGACAGAAAACACAATTTTTTTCAGAGGACACGCGATGATCATTTCTAGGAACGAAGAACAAAAGGCGGCACCAAACACTAAAAAATATGATCCGTATCTCTATAGGTCACGAATCTCGTCATCCCCGAAATAAGGGCGCGTTGACTGCAACGTGAATTTTTTACTCCGATATATTACTTTTACTCGAATTATTTCTCCTTTAATATCGACGCGAGGAATGGTTTTCTTTCTTCCCCAGAACGATTTCAGCAAATCCACTCGGCGCGATCCGTGAGACGACGACGACGACGACTACGACTACGATGCTTATTCCTTCACGCACACTCGGCGTAATACCCGATAATACCTGTATTTGCACGTGGTAGGCGCGACAAACCTCACCCGTGCGACGTGCGTTACGGCTGCGTAATCCCGGCAATCTCGAGGACGTGGCCCAGTCTTCGGCGAGAGTAATCCTGCCAATTTGGGCCGCGGATTATCCCCGAAGGAGAGGGCAACAACGTTGCGTTCGCGATGAGAAACTTTGATTCGATTTCGACATACAATAACAATTAAAATCTTCACGCGCGCGTTGTCGTGATGATGCGTCGGAATTTAATTCCGCCCCACGGACGACGTATTGTAAACACGTTACGAATCGTTACGATGTCGTCGACTATGCCAGAACAATCGAACTTTCCGAATAATCCACGATAAAGTCCCAATTCGATTCCAAGCCGATCAACTACATTATACATCCAGATCAAAACTTCGATCTGGTTGTTAAATCGTTTCGCAAATGCGAAGGATCGTGACTATGGCTTAGAACGGAGAGCCGGTAGATGCGCGGGCAGGGCAGGCGGCAGGGGGGCGAAGGTGTAAGTGCCAGAGAGGACGGTGCTTACCTCGAATAAAATATATCGGCTCGTAAAGCGACTGCGGTGGTCAGCTTTTTGTCGGACGGCGGGCGTGCGGCAGACCGGGTGTGAGTGGGGCTGCGCGGGGGTGAGTGACTCGTGTGTACGTTGACGTAGGGTGAAAGAGAAAGGTGGCTGCGGTCTCTCTTTCTCTCTCGCTCTCGTGATGGGACTCCCGGCCCCAGTGTCTCTCATTTCAATATTTCCATGATAAATCCACGATAAATCCGCGTCCTGGGATATTTTACGAGTCGCGACGGAATAAATAATAAAGTGGGCCCGTACGGTCTCACACTAACACGACGCAGCAGCCAATACACCTTGCATAGTTCTCGTCTTAAGGTCCTTCTCCCCTTCCCCCCCCCCCCGCCCCCCGCGCTCCTTCGCTGCTCTAGTCTGGCTTTTATGACCAAGTATGTCAGATCCAAATAATAAGCGGAAGGAGGATAGTCTCTGCGCGAGCACGTGTGCATAAACTCACGCCGACTTATGGCAGATTCGTACCGCGTCGAAGAGACCCCGATCGGGCCGATTCTCTTTTTCCTGTCGCCCCGTTATTCGTGCGGCTTTATTAAGTCGTTAAATCGTTGTCGACTCGGAGCACATATTCGAATAGCCGTTGCATAGTGCCGTCCATGAGCTAGTCCTTAATTACCGCATCAATTAACAGTAGACGCGCATCTATTATCGTTGTGTCGGTAGCCGTATGTTCTCCGGTGATCCAATATTTGCGTAAAAGAGAAAATTGCCGGTGCGCGTCGGCATAAACCTCTTCTTCCGCATGGAAATCGAGCGACGACTATTAGTACGCGCGCGCAGAGCACGGATATCCCGAGTGAATTATATGCGCGTTATCGCGTAACGCAATTGATTTTATTGCGCGATAAAACGCACCCGCGGGTACACGTTTTATAACGAAAAATCGCCTCCTTTTCGAATTTTTCTCACTGCGTAAACGGACCCCGAGTTTGCTCGCGAGCCGCTTAATCGGCTTCGACAGTGCGCGCGCGGAATGCCCGCCGCCGATTCGAACGGTCTTCCGCGTTTAAGCGCGATAATTAATAATGTAATTAAGTCGAGGCCCATAATTCAAAGGACGTCGCGTTCGCGAACCACTGAAGTAATTGGGGAATTATATTTTGTTTCTAAAGGGAGATCCCATCGGACGGAACGTCGAGAGGCTTCGCTGCTAGCACGCGCGGGCAAATTGTAATTAAATATCAAACGTTTGCAATTACCGCGCCGCACCTGCTCGCATTTCCTTCTCTCGTCGACTTCGCAGCGCATTAGTAATCACCCGTTTCCAAAGGGAACGTTCTTCGACGATAAATTTTGACTTGATATCTGGGATCGATCGCGAGATATTTCTTCGACAGAGGAAATTATTGCGCCAATAAAAGGTGCAGGGCTATTGCGAATGTGTCGCTAACTTTCAACCGACTTATAGAAGAGGGTTTGGCGAATGCGTACTATGTGTACCGTCTAAATCGTACCGCATTCTTTTATATTATTATTACAAGAAGCAATATTTACTAACAAATATATAAAATAAATAAGAAATGAGTAATATAGGCCAAAATTTAATAGATTTCATCTTATGCGTGTTAGTGACACGATCTGATATTAACATTTATTAATTTCTGTAGTTAATAATCACGTAATCATACAATTTTATTCTAAATGTTTACATTTTCATGAAAAAAGATCTCGAGATTCACATTGTAGAATATATTTTATATTTATTTAAAATTATTATAAAGATTAAATTAATATTTTTATAAAATCTCTCGATCAAGTTTCCCCAATTGTACCACTATAAGATAAAGATAATTGACAATAATAAATACAAATGTCACACTGCAAAAATAAATTTAAACCAGTTTTACTTTGACGTTTTTGGTAAATTATTAAAATTAAGTATTAATGATTTCTTTTATCAATCTTATATTTTTGTCGCCTAAATTATACCTTTTATAGCATGTTACAAAAAGTTTCATAACAAACTAATTTGGTATTAGTGAAAAATGAAACATGTACTTTATAATAATAATAAGTTTTCAAAACATCAAACTGCCATTTCAGGTTCATTTACATATAAATCAGTTTCGAATGAAAAAAATATATATATATCTTAAATGGTACGCATTCAACAACTCTCATTTACAATAACAAAACGATGTAATTATTCTAGTGCAGTTATTGGAGTGCCGTTAGTTCGATTCCAATTAATATAAATATAAATTTCACATTAATCGAAAAACAAATGTGTAAGAAAATGATAACGCAAAACATATTATCGTCATATTGGTAGACAGCGCTCATCTCGAGATTCCCCGCGCGAGCGGTCGTTTTTCCGCGGAGCAAAAGCAGCAACGCGGACGCGCGAGATTGATTCGACATCGCGGTGAGACGGAAACGAGGTGTCTCCGAGGAACAGCGCGTGGTCCTGTTTCTTGCGCTGCCGCGTCCCTGTCGTTCTCCTCTCTTATTAGCACGTGTCCATCGCGAGAGATTTGATTTACGGCGACGTCGTGGCGGAACGCGAGCGTATGCGCACGCACACGTAGAACGAAGCCGCACGCGCGTTGTTACCAGTACACACGTGACAGCCAGTCGGAGAGAAGTCGAGAGAGAGAGAGAGAGAGAGAGAGAGAGCGCACGCGTGGACGGTTGTCGGTTTGCGGTTGACCCGTGCCGTACCACACTCCGATACCTCTGCGGTCGCAACCATGCCGACACACCCGGGCTACCCACAGGGCCCGTAACAATGTCCGCGCGAAGTCTAAGAATCCCTGATGGTCACAACTCTCGTCGTTAAGGACGTCCCGGGCCTACTGTCATCGGCCGTAAACACGTGTAAGCAGACTCCATAACTAACCACGTACAGCCAGAGACAGAGCCATCCTGTTTACTTATCCCGCATTTAATGTTAAAACGCGCGCAGGTGTCTTATAACGATCGTTAGAAGATAACACATGCGTTAAAATGTAAATGTTCCTTAAACTGTCATCACCAGCTTGGAAAGTATCTCGATGTGTATCGATACGTGAAATAAAACGAGCGGTCGTAAATGTGGAGTGTCAACATATTATACAATCCTTATATGTCACGTCGATCATAATAAAAAAAGATCATAAATAATTTTCAAATTAATTAACGCGATATTAAAATTCACTCGCGTATAAAATTTCAGGAAAGACATTATCGGCAATTATAACTGATTTTGTCCACCAACGAATCAAATTGACGGCTATGTGATCGAAAACGTCATGTCGATCGCCACGTGTTTCGAGTGCATTCGAGTGCACGTAAAAATCGCGCTCGTGTTTACCCGCACATATATATGTTTACGCGCACTGTTGGTGTTGCTGATTGTGTTATGACTGATTTTGCAATAACAGTATATTTATTATTCTGAGGAGGCAATATATACACCAGAAAATTTATAAAAATAAATTTTATAAGAGGCAAAAAGAATCTGATTAATTGAAAAAAATATACATGAAAACTTAAAAATTACTAAAAATACATTCATCTACAAAAATATTCCGAGAAAACAACATGTATACCAGAAACAAAAACATATATTTACTTTATAGGAGACAAAAAATCTGATTAATTGAAGAAATATGTATATATAGGAACTTAAAAATTACTAAACATAGATTCATTTATAAAAATAACGATAATATCTTTATCAATTATGAAACAACGTTTTGGCTACGAATCGCGTTCTCGCCCTCTCCTAAAGAAGTCAAGTGTAAACCGATCGTTTTAAGAGCAATCGTTTGCGAGAGTGGGTTTCGCACCCCGCCGAAGCGACCAGTCGCGAAAGATTAGCCAGGCGATTCGTCAGCCTCGTTATTCGTTATACAAATAATCGTCACCGTCATCCATCGCACACAGACGATTCAAACGACTGAAACTTCCTGCCACCTATTCAGCGCCCTCGAGTTTCTTGTCTCGTCGATTCACTCGACCGTACCGATTTAGTCGGTTTCGATCTCGAATTGGACGTTAACGTCACTCACGCATACTTCGAGAAGCATTAAGATCGTTGGAGGAAATGCGTGGAATAATATCAGATAATCGGTCAACGATTGAGACGTGGTTGCTTGTTATGTCCAGTGAGTCTTAATGAAAGCGAGCTCTCTCTCTCTCTCTCTCTCTCTCTATCGTTTTTTTTATTAAAAATAAATAATTTATAATATTATATCTCAGAATCTTACTCTCTTTGAAGTGGCATCTCACTAAAAAGAATGAAATTTTAACCAGTCTTAAAAAAGAGTGGCTCAATTTTTAATTTTTAAAATAAAATTACGATTTCACGTTTTGTGGAGTGACAATAATTCACTCTAAAAGTTTCAGAGAGTAATTTTTCTCGTCATAAAAATATCTTCATTTTCGTTTAAAAACTTTAAAACATTAACTCATATGCAAGCGTGCGTCTCTTAATAAAGCTTTCGTTCATCGTAGCTCCTCATCAGAGCATATGTATCGCGCAATGGCACGTTGGTCCCGAAGGGTTAAGGGCGGGTAACGTTGTTATTACAGTTATTGCTATCGCGTTTCGATTCCCCGGCGTCATTTCGAAGAGCGTTCATTTGCGAGAGGAACAGTGCCGAGTACAGCGGAGCAGACTGAAAGACCGAAGAGAGAGAGAGAGAGAGGGAGAGAGTCGCTTTATCTTAATGCCGAAATCGAATCAACTCGCGCGCATGGAATTAGAGATGGCATTACGGGGCTATCAGCGCATATGCACTCTGCATCGGCTGCAACCCCTGCGATGCCCAGACCCAGTGCCGTGAGGCATGCCCTTCGTCACAATACCGCCCGAGAAGGGCGAGAACAATGCGCTGACGTGGGGAAACACGAGAACACACGTATCGGATGATATTACTCGACCCTCTCCGAATCTTCGGCCGAGAGAAACTTCGTGCCCACGAAATGAGCCGGCACGTATGCGGGAAAATCGTTGTTTTCCGGAAACAAGAAGAGTCGAGAGCGACTCTCTCCTTCGTAGAAGAGATTCCGTAGAAGGGATCTTTTTCCCAAAATGACGAATTAAAAATTTACCGCACTCGAAATTGAGACAACGAGCGTCGCGACGGTCTTCTATCTTTGATGCATTCGTCCTTCCATTCTGTGTTACGTCGATCCGATTTTTCTCCACTCAAGCGTCTCTATCTATTGCTCTTTTTTCTCCACCCCCTTTCCTCCTGATTCTCTCTCTCTCTCTCTCTTTCTCTCTATCTCTTTCCCTTTACATTTTTAGCCGCGCCGCTTCCTTATAAACTAATTTCCCGCCTCCCCAGGACGGACGGCGCCGAACAATTGAATTCTCTCTTTCCATTTACCTATCCGTTTGTATCAACATTTACATTTATATTTGAATAATGGAGAAAATAAAGAGGCCCAGCGCCGTCGACGGTTTCGCGTTGGACGTGTTCAGAGCTCCTCGCTATTACATTTTTAAGCGTTCGCTTCCGAGCCCGCGGCGAGAGAGCTTATCCACCCCCAATGGCTCTTTTTCTCTGCGTTTCGCTCTCTTTCTCTCTATCTTTCAAGCAAGGAAGATAGATGTACACAGGGGTTTGCGAGAACGAGTAAAGAGAAACGATCCGCGTATCCCCACTGAAAGGTTACGTCCCAAATACTCTGCGGGAATTCTCTGTACGTGATATTTGTAGGCAGGTCGATACGCGATGGCCCGCGCGTATTAACATTTAGATAAAGCTTATGTTAATATTATTTCCTCCAACCCGCGCTGCTCATCCCTCTCCAAGTACGTCGCAGTTATCTCTTCGAGAAGTCGAGAAGAGACACACACAACCGCGCGTTGTCTCGAGCGGGCGATTTCGCGTAACGACATTATTAAAGGCGGAAAAGAAGAGATCGGAAGAATAAAAAATTTTAGGAAACGCAACCGCAAGTCCCGCAGTATACGCCTCGGTATTAATTTTGTGTGCGAATTACATGCGGTTTAATATGTTCCACAATATTAACACGCAGTACAAATAAGGGCGATAATTACTCGTAATAAAATAAACCGTTCGATTAAACGTGGTTGTTGTTAAATACGACGAAATAGCAGGGCGCGCAACACGTTTTGTTCGACAAATTATATTTTGCGTTGAATTTAACGCGAGACGTGTCTCTTGCGGCATTGAATTATCAAGCAGGCCATAAGTTATTCAAATGCAATTCGCAAAGTACACAAATTATTATTAATGTACACGGATATTTTCACGCGTCACTTTGCGCGCCGTCGAACGAAATTCAAGAACATATCGGAATAACGCGCGGTTGTAACGATATTTACATTACATGTATGTAATCCCGATATATGATTTGGATATTTGCAAATACCGATCGTCACGAATTGCACCGGCGTAAATGCAGCGATGGATTGAACGATAACAACATTGGAAATAGCATTAAATTAATTGCATCCGAAAAGTAATTTCACGTGATTTGAATTATTCTCGATTTTAATCATTTCTGTTCGGGATCAAATGAAATGCAAGAATTGGCGCCGCGCAAACAACAAAGGGATTCCACAGTTCTATATATACGTATATTATAAAATTGATTCGCTTGAGATTCAGCGAAGGATTTCCGATTCCGCGGCCGATCGCACAGTGATTTTGATCGCGCCGACTGCTATTAAACCACGAACAAAGTGTCGCGAATGCGCTGGTACCCTTGGTGGCCAGTACCTCTCGCGAAGTACAGAGTGTACCGTGGGTCGTCTTTTATGGGCGAGGCGTGTCTCCGGCTCTCGCCGTGGCATTATGGGGAAACGTTAACTAGTGATTTACCGGCGTCATGTGTACGCGCGCGGATCTAAGGATCGTGGCCCGAGGCGAAACGATTTTAATGTCGTTTATTGCGGGCGTTATTCCGCGATATTGACAGTCGTGTTAAAACCTCGATATTACGACGTACCGGCCCGCTTCTCCTTAACGCGGCAAGAGCGGGCGAAATTAAAAGCGTTCCTCGCGTCTTCCAGCATACTTGTGAGTGCGGAACGCGATATTTATGCATGAAAGAGAAAAGAAAATATCGAAAATGAAAACGGGAGAAAGAAATGAGAATGTAAAAGGAAAATCGATGTATGGCACGTTCCCCTTGAGTTATATTCCGCGTTGCCAACGAATTTGTTTGGAAGTCTGGGTGTACGATCGCTAGAAAAACTCCGAAACTCCTTTAGGAAACGCTACGATCGACCGTCGTACCTCTTTCGACTTGGTTCTTCGATTTTTTCGAATTGAAAGGTCAGCTCGAAATATATTGAAGTAATATTCTTACAAGTTCTGAAAGGAGAAGGCGAAGACAGATGATTTCGCGATGCAAAGCGTCCTCGATAGAATCCGAGGGGAAGCGCGCGGTTGTCGACAGTATATACGAGTAAACATCTGATAGAGATTTAACAAACGCGCGACGGTTAGTAGCAACGTGTTAGGATAAAGGGTCTCCTGCTTTTACGAGGTAGCATATTTCTGGTACTGTTCTGCGCGCTTGCTCGGGGCCACCCACGGCGAGAGCGAGTATAGAGCATTCAAAATAGCATCCGAAATCATAACGGCCGATTGTCCATGCTCGGGCCAAGTTATGAAGCAGTAAACGCGTATACTCTTCTTCCCCCTGCCTGCATCCTCATTCTATTTCTCTCTGTCTCTCTTACGTTATACTGCGGAGCTCACGGTTCTGCTCGCTCGCTTCCGGCTTGCCCATATAGCCGGATTCCTCTATACGCACGCCGTTCAGTAGCCACACCAGTCTTATGGAATAATTTAGATGATTGCACGTATAGGGGGACGGACGCGTTTTACGACAAGGTTGCCTCTAGACAATGTGATAACTCGCTCTTTGTCCACCTTTCCCTCGGAATGGAAAATATATGTTGCCGCAACAAGAGATAACTGACGTGCGCGAAACGCAATGTATATCTTATCCGATAAATAATGTAGAGTAACAATTAAAAAAAAAACAAAAAAAACGATGAGTTCAATATAATTTATAGCGGTATCATAATCCTCACGTTTTTCATTCACCCTCCTCGCTCTCGAAACGTCGCTCCCACATGCAGTAGAGAAATGAATCCAATCCGTTACATACCTGGAAAAAAAAGAAAATGGAATTCATTAATTTTTTGCAGCTATCAGCGAAATGAATTGAAGTAATTAGCAATTAGCGGTGGCCTTTCGCATTGGAGAACAACGTTGCGGGTCTATACCGAGCGCGAAAACGAATCGTGGGGACAAAGGAACTATATACGAATATTCGGTTGATCGCGGGCACGAAGATAATTTGGGACTCAAAGAGACAAAGACGCGGCGCAGCGTAGCGGGGTTGATTTGTGGAGCGCAATCTTTTCCTCGCAATGTATCTAGCAGCTGCGATACGAGACTTTCGTTGGCGAGAGGAGCTGCTGGATTGCGCGCGTTGGATCGATAAATCAGGAAAGCATTAGGCGCCACTTCATATTGGATCCACGATCTCGCCGAGCTCGCACCCCCTTCTACTCACCCCTGTACACCTTCTCGTTTTCTCGCTCTCACTCGCTCATTCGTTCTCTCCTTTTCTCTCTTTCGATGACGTCCTCTTCTTCTCTCTTTGCCGCGCACGATACTCGGGGATTTATACGGGCAATATCGGAGCGGGATTAGCACGATCGGACGGACTCGAGTCATGCTCGTGGCCGATACCACGTGGCTATTAGTGTCAAAATAAAAATGTGGCCGCAATATATGGCGGGAACCGTAAGCCCTCTGTTATTGCTACAGCCGTGATGATAGAGAGACTCGGCCGCGTACTTCGCGCCAAGGAACGCGACGGAGAGGAGGAATAAAGGCAGAAAGAACGGAGATGGACCAAAAAGGAGTAGAGAGAGAGAGAGAGAAGAACCTGAAGAAGGAGAACGCAACGCACAAAATGGGAACGTCGATCGTATGTGTACCGACCGCATTTCAGCCGTCCTCTTCATCAAGCGCTCTTCACGTTGCACGTCTCATCTTTTCCCCCCGTCTTTTTTATCGACAAACTTTCAGAAATGAAGCGTCCCCGCACCTTTCGTCATGGTCATTCCGCAAGCCGGGCCGATAATCAGCATAAATCTCGGCGAGCTTTATAGAACGCCAGATCCGACTTCTTTCGCACGAGAGCCACTCGCGACTCCTCCTGAAAATTGCTTTCGTATCGCGCAAACGACGACGCGTCGCCGTCGCAGTAATCGAGCGTTCGTGTCGCGCGGCACTGATTCGATCACAGATTCTTCTACGGAAAGAGAGAGAAACGTATATTTAAAACGACCAGCGAATCGGGGTTAACGACAGCGGAGAATAGCGATGCGCGGTGTCATGAAATCGCATCACTACCGCCGTCGCCCTTGCCTCCTAAATAAAGTAACCCGTGGATCACAGGGGCGGCTAGTGGCGATACCAAAGCACACCGACGAGTAATAAAACGCCCTTCAGCCTCATCAGCTCAGCCGGACAGAGCATGCGAGAGCCGGGGAGGGAGCCATAAAACTTAGAAACAATTGTCTTTTATCGTTTTGTTGTTATTTAATTTTCTCCCGGATTGGGCAGGCGAGGGCCAATCGAGACGTCGAGCTCCGACACCTCGGACCCCGGCCCTAAATAATTTACGAGCGCACCGGTCCCTCTCTCGTCCCTCCCCCGCTCTCCTCTCCCTCTCCTCTTATCCACGACAAAGTACGCCCGGTAGATTTGCGGAAATCGTCCCGGTACAGTTATATCACCCCGTCTACGTCTTCCCCGGTATTCTCGGGAAGAATTACGACCGGCCAGCCCCGGGTCCACCCCTGTACGAGCTGAAATCCGAGAACGTTGCGTCACCGCAAGCAGAACGCTGCTAAACTGTACAATTCGCAGAATAAATGCAGTCGAAAGCAGCGAAAATTCACACTCTTTATAAGTGATGAGGATACATTGTTTGCGGAATTAATATTCCAAGCACTCGGTATGAATCAACCGGTTTAAATGTCATTTCCGATTTCTGACTCATGTTACTCTTAAAATAAATGATTCTTGATATATATGAACGCGGGTCTATAGAGAAAAAGTATTTGAATTGGCTCAACGGTCGTAACGTCCCGATGTACAGAGCTCTATTTTTATATCCGTTCGTGCAGGAAGTTGGCTATGTGTAGAATGGAGGGACCCCCGTGTACGCGCGGAGCCCCCAATGAAAATAATTATTAGCGTTAAGTGGACGTCGTTAGGCCAGGAGGAGACCGTCGGTGGCGCAGACCAAGAGTGGTTACATCGAATCAGCCGGCCAGCTTCGAACAGTATGTGAATCTCGTCTGTCAGAGGATGCGGATCCATTGACCGGACAACTAGATTTCATTGCGTAATACTGCGTACGGACGGACGGCCGGAGCGCAGGCCACCTATGAAATTGCGTTCGTTTGTTTCGTTATACGAGAGTGGCATGACGTCGAGGCATTATTCTCTCTCGCGCTGTTCCGCTCGCAGAATTGATCAATCGTGTAGAAATTGAATCGACGGTACGCGCCAGGAGCAAGTGCACTTCACCTTACCGAAGAAGAAAAAAAAAAAAGAACACGTGGCAATTTTCACCAAACTAATTTCGCGTGGTTTTCAAATTTTTTCCCCGTTATACGCGAGTTGGCTTCATCAATGCCGACATCAACGTAATTGTCTATTACCAGCGTATTCCGTGATATATTATATTTAATGATCGCCTTTTTAACGTCCTTCTTACTTAAGGATCTCCAAACTATTTTCTTCTGATCTCAATATTTTACGAGTGCACGGTTGTAAAATCCAAGATACATAATTCGCGAAAGAAAACGCAACGTTGCTGAAATGGAACGATCGACCGTTCAATATCGCTCCTTGTACGAGAGGCGATATATAATGAATGAGTCCCATGAGGCGACGCACAGACAAACATTAAATAGAACGTATAAATAAACGGTTTATGTCCGGGTCCAGAAACTGATCCTATTCCTTACATCCCCTGGCTTTCACTCCCTGCCGTTTCCGTTTCTCTCGGTTCACATTCGTAAGTTATGAATCGTAAATGCTAGATCAGCAATCTAGACGGCTCTTACTACCGGGGGTTAAAGCGCACAGAGTTAACACTTGACGATACTATTGACACCGTGACGGTAAATACTTATATGTGAATAAGTCCCGTCGCCTGGATAGGACGATCAATCGATGTTCCTTAAGGGGAACCGGTTCATCGACCTTGCGATTCCCATGAATAATATCAAAGAACGCGGGAAAAAAGATTATTACAAAAGATTAAAATACATAATAGTACGTTATTGCAGAAGAATTGATTCTTGTAGTAATAATAATGGACGAAATAACTGTCGGAGAGTAATTCGCGTAAATATACAAGATATAGACATTACACGAGCCGGAAATAATACATCACTTAAATCAAATGTTTAGTCTTGCAAATTAGCTTAAATTTTAACGATGTGTGATACTAATTTCTTTGTGTTTGACTAAAAAACGCTCAGCATTTTATCATATAATTGACAAGGTATATTTTATATTCATATATATTATATTGTTATATTTAATAAGTATTTATCTCCTTTTGTCTACTAGAATGTTACTTTTTTGCTACCTTTTCACTTTATTGATCAGAAACATAAAATGAACATACGCATTAAGATGGCTACTGAATTTTATAATTATTTTAACTCAGATTTTAATGATTCTTATTAATTTTTGTAACATGAAATTTGATGATTCTGTATTAATTTTTGTAATATTGAAAATGGCCCGATCGGAGTCGAAACATATGTTTGTTTTGTTTATGTAATTTTTATATTATGATTATTTGAATTAAAAACCGATTTACATTACTGGCTCTTTGCTCTTATTATATCTATATTATTTATTACGACATCGTTAAATTCGTCTTAATAATAATCAAATTAACTGATGACGCAGTACTAGGCTACTTACCCCCATGATTTCTCGGTATCTGTCTTCGCACGAACGTATCAAATTATCCTAGTACACGCGCGTTGATACTTCGCGAGGATGCTTATTAACTCACGTCGACGACTAATTGTCGGTTTTGTTCTTTGTCGCGTGGGGAAGAAGATCCCTCTATAATAGTTAAGCCTACGTATATCTCTCTTTCCTTCTTTATATATTCCTCCTTTCTTGTCTCCTTTTCTTCGCTATACAGCAAATACTTAAGTGCGTGAAGACGACTATAGTGCTTTTTTTTATTAAGAAAACACATCGCTATTTTTAGCAACAACCGCTCTTTGTTAGAACGCATATTATGCGTCTTTGCGCTATAAAAGTCATCATACAGAGTTATATATATGTAGTAGATGTACACTGTCTCGACAACACATTAAATCCATAAATTTGCAAACATTAATGTTATTTCAGTTTTATCTGTAATTACAGTCAAAACATCTATCTCCTGCTAAACGAAATACTACTGTCATATAAATTACCTTATCGAGTGAAAAAGAAAAGTCGGATAACCTGATGGCTTATCGCTGCGAAAGATAGCTTAACGGGTGCACCTGTCGTGCCGGATATCTGTGCCCGCTAACGCGCTCGGAGGTAATGACACAGATCTCGCGCCCGGAAGCGACGCCGAGAGTTGACACCTGCGGCTTGAGAACGAACTCGAGGCACGTCAGTTCTATGTTTGAACGGAAACTGTCTTGGGATATCGCAGTACCGAGCTCTCAGTATTGTGTGAGAGATGGCTTTGTAGTCTGGCAAAACAGACACACGCGCGCGGCACGCACGCAAGTCGCAAAGTCCTCGGTATAGCATATGTATCTCATTCCGTTCCCTATATATTTATTACTTGCACCTTCGGTGGCTACGCAAACGAACGGAATGGCGCCGACGCGAAAGTACAAATTAACAGCCGGAACATCCTTCGATGAAAACTCTTTTTTAAGAGAAGGAAAAAAAACAAGATATGCGCCGCCGTCAAACAATCCGTCTTTAAAACATGTGCCGGTGGTTTCAGAGAACTTTACATAATCAGACTCGGTTAAAGGATTGACAAAAAATGCTCAAGTGGCACGCCGTATATCGGCATGCTCTATAGCATGCGTAAAAAAAACTTACATATTCTATTTATATATAATAGTGCCAGTAACTTTGAAGTACCGTGTATGGATGTCACGTCTGTTTTTCGTCCTCGTTGAACAAGGAGAACGTAATCCTTTCCTGGTGCTCGTATCAATTTGGAATCAAGGCGCCACTCGAGACAACGACGACGATTATCACTGAGCCCCCGAAGACGCAAAGAGTCTCAGCGATAAGGGGCCCCTTCAAAGCATCTTTAACGAGATTAAAGTCAGACTGTTTAAGAATACGAAATCCCAGGTCCATTTAAAACATCATCTCGATTTTGTATACTCCTTTATAATTCTAACACATGGATGAAGAAAAAAGAGTAGAAATTGTTTAAATTCTAAACCCGATGGAAGTAAAATAAAATATAAGAAATTACAGTAAAAGCGTTGAATGTAATATTGAAACGTATAATTGAAAACTAACGTAGGAAAGAGGAGGTACAACGAAAATTCAGAAAGACAAGTGGTTCCGTGCCGCTTCGTGGCGTTCAAGAAGCTCCTCGCCGTGTAAGCAGTTTCGCACGATAATTTCTCCCTCGTAAGAGAGGAAAAAAATGCATCGCCAGCCGTAATCTCCCGCTGCCATCGGCTTGCACGTAATTCCGTATCATTCTTTCGACCGATGTAATTATCCCCGGACACGCGGTACCGTACGGCCGCATTCGTTATGCGCATGCGTTTATTATGCGTGCGGTGCGTTACCTGCGCTCTCGGCAACGCGACCGCGGGGAGATACCAACGCGTGCAGGGTGTCGCAAATATTTCCGAGTTTGTTCGACAAGTATCGCATCTCGTCACGGTCGACAGAGCCGCAGCGACATGAGAACCGAATACGGGAAATAACGCGCGAGCGCGCGCGTCCGTGTCGGGCATAATACACACTCGTCGTGCGACAATGCGCCGCGTTGTTTCCGCGTCGTGTGCATACCTTCTTCTTGTCCCTCCCTCTCTCTCTCTCTCTCTCTCTTGTAGCTCTCCTCGAGGGAGCCTCAAGTGCGTACACTCACGTAGAGGAGCTGATACTCCCGCGGATCGAGCCGCACGCCACGCACCGGCTCGCGTTACACGAAGCCGCCACGGAGGGTAACTTCTTGGAAAGTGAATCGACCGCACGCTCGAAAACGCTCGTGTACATTTCTCTTCTGCATCTCTTAGAGTATCATTATAAGAAATCTGAAATCGCCGAGATTTACGCGAGTCTGCAGGAATCTCGTAGACCTCTTCCGGTAGCAAATAATTCCACATATTTGCGATCTGTATTGCTGCAGAAATATAAGAAATAAAAGAGGGAGAGAGAGAGAGAGCTGTGTTAGAAATCTCTTAAAAAATGCTTTTGACTTTTTAATCTTCAATCTCTGGAACGTGGATCTCAGATCATTCGTTACTTAACATTCCGCTTAATTGTACGTTTATTTATTGTTGGACAAGCAAATCATGTCCGTCATGGTTTCTTCCAGACGATCGATACAAGCTGAGGGAAAGGCAGACGGGCGGACGGCGAATAACAGCCGGCGTTAACACGATCGCGCTCATATCGCCGGAATTACAGGCGGCAATCGAAGCAGCATAAACTCAAGATGGACGTACGTACTACACACCGCCGGCGACGTATACGTGTGTACACGCGTCGACTTACGTACTCGTCCCGGGAGTATTACGTGACAGAGGGGAAAGAGAGGGAGGAAGACACGAGATTCTCGCTCGTCTCGCTGCGATACGAGCCTCATCTCGGCGGGGCCAAGTACCTCGAAGATCCTCGCGAAGGGACTTAATCAACGATCCGAGTGTTTATGATTTTTGTTATTGGTGTCATATCTCGAGGTGGCTCTCCCGAATCTCTCTCGCACTCATCTCCCTTTTCGTACTCATCTCCCCCGTCTTCGTATTCTCTTCCCACCGTACCAATCCACGGTGCTTCTTGATGGTACTTCTTGTGTAAGTGCCGACCCGGATGAAGAGAAATTTAGGGTTTGCTGAAATTGACCGGGCAGAAGGTGGATATAATGAGCAATATATGTCGAATGGTCGACTTAAGTCGAGAGTCTAGTCAGAGTAGCACTCCTGATTATATTGCGCCAATCGGTACAATTTCATAATTATTGACATGATTCGATTTGATTTTTTTTCCTTTCAGAAATTTGATTAAAAACACGCTGCATACAATTACCGAGTTATTAGACATAAGATAGGAGTGTCACGTGTCGTCAACTGCGAACACTGAATTGCGTTCAATTTGATTTCGATTATTTTTGAAAAACACAAAGATTATATTTCTCGAGGTCATTGCTACGTTTCTCCGTGTAGTTTTCATGGGAGAGAAATGAAAAGATGCGCGAGAGATCGAGTCTCGCGGAAGAGAATGTTGTATTTAGAAGAGAAGAGGGACACGATGAAGCTTCGTCGAGCAGGCGATTGCGCGCGAATGGCTTGGCAAATAACTTCGTCTCTGTCTCACTGGCACTTTCCTTCATCATCCTTCCGTCACGTCCTTCGTCCTTCTCTTTCTATACCTCTCGTGAAGCACAAACCGTCTCTTTCTCTTCATCGTCTACAAATTGCCTTGTCTCTTTTCGACTAGATTTCCTAGACCGTGCGCGCTAGAATCATTCGATCGTGAATAGCCGTTACATATGTTGTCCATTTCGTGTTCAAACAGCGCGGAAACCAGTAGATTGTACTCGTTTCGCTGAAAGTCTTCTGCCGGTTTTTATCATCAAATTTCATCTAAGATTATTGCGAGCAATCTTTAATATAATGTAACTTTTTGCAAATAAAGCTTATATTATCGATATTAAGACTATAATTTAGGCTTAAATATCGAGCTCTCTCCAAAAAATCAAAGCTTCATTGCAAATTTGTAGGCCGTCATCCATGTCTTTCTAAAATCAATTAGGCTCGAAAAAGTCCGAAAATAGTCATCACCAATAAAATATGCGGATCGCATTGATTTCACCGGATATTGATTCACGTGTATTTGCAATTTCACGGCAAAGTTGTCCTAAGAAAGGCCTCACCTAAGGGAGATCGAGACGTGTCTGACCGTCGTCGAGCGTAAAAGCGATACGATGTACATACAACCGTTCCACGCGCACGCCTACCGTGAAGGAAGTACATCCAAGGAGTCGCGAAAGGCAACAACAGCCGAGAACACGAGCCGCGTGTTAACGTTGTTTCGCGAATGGCGTGCTGGTGGTACTCGCATGTCGGATACTCTCCTCGACCTCATTCCCTAACGATAGAGTCCACCCTCTCTCCTCTTCCCTCTCTGTAATCTCTGCCGCATAGCTACCTCCCCCGCGGCGATACGTCTAATATTTGCGTTTCTCGGACAACCGACGTCTCTTCCCAGACGTTTACAAAGCGATAGTGAATCCGTACCAGCCGTTCGTCATTTCTCGCTTTCTCAGCGAATACGATTGGTAGGAATACGCCGTGTGTACGATCATCCGAAGAGAGATCGCCGTCGTTGAGCGTTTAGAAATCCCTTCCCGGCGTAGCGCGTTGATCTTCCGCAGTTGTGGCAATTCGCGATACGTCTTCCAGTGAGGTTTAATGAAACGCGCTTTACCCTAACTCGAATTTGCACGTCCGACACGGCGCTGCCCTATCGGACGAGCGAAGGCGAGTCTTCATGGTTGCCCCTTGAACTCGTGACAGGGCACTCCAATCAGAGAATATCGTAATCTCCGGACTTTACATGCTTGCGGGGCCCTTACGTAATTCACGTGTCTGATGAGAGCTCGGTTCGCGTGCGACAGAGAGAAGACGGACAAAAAGCACGAAAGCGGGCGGGAGAGAGAGACCAGAGTGCGAGTCGCCGGTGAGAAGGGAGCACGAGGACTGCCCTTCGACCCCGCAAACGCCAACGTGTATAGCAGGGTAATTCCTACGAAAGTATGATTAATCGGCCACGCTCGACTCTCGTTTTCTCCCTTTCGTTCGTTCTTTCTTTCGGAGCTCGTCCCTCCCCACCTCCTTTGCCTTCTCCACTCGTGCACGAGACGGCGACCACGAAGCCCACGGCACACCGGGTGTCCTTGCGGTCTCAGCCAATATACGAAAATTAATGCGACCGATGCTGTCGACGAACGGAAATGTACGCTTCGAATAAATGAAGCGCGGTATAACGTCAGCGCGCCGCTTAAAAGTTTCTTCTCTATTCGGAACGCTATATAAACCTCTCGCGGTAACCAGATGCGATTGGAGAAAGCACATTGGCTTGGTTGGTTGGATTGGCGGTTGGGTAATTTCTGCGCGATACATGCGCGTAATAGAGCATGCTTCTAAAACGTATCTTGTATCTCGCGGAACTCTTGAACGGATTCGGATCGAGCGTGTAGCTATCCCGGGCACGATCTCGCAGGTAATTTCGTCGGCGCGAGAGGCGCGAGAAGAAGAGGAAGAAGCGGAATAAATTCGAAGGTCTCGGTGGCGTGGAGCGTTTCAAGGCGCCGAGTGTTTCCTCGGCACGTCGGTCGTGGCCGCGCTCGCCCGGTTCACGGGGTTGTTTCGGGGGCAAGCGAGGGCAAGGGGGGTCGTGCAGTTGCCACGCGGCCTGACTGACAACCTGACTTATGCAAATACAGCCTCGCTTCGCCGGGTAATCTGATCGTACGTACGTACATACGGACATAGCGCCGAGCCTTTACTTCCCCGGATGGGATTTAAATTACTTGCGAGCCGTGCCGTTTTACGGTAATAATAATATAACGGCGACGACTTTATCGTCGGATTCGTTCTGTTCCCGATATGGGCAATAAACGCGCGTCAACTATGTGGAGGATTCACGTCGCAAAAGACGTGAGCCCGCACGCTCCTTTAGTTTCGAGAGTAATCAATGTGGAAAACAATGCAGAGATGTCAAACGAAAAGTAGAAATACAAATACGTTTACTACTTCGGAACAAAATGCCCTCTTCGTTGGGGAAATGTATTTAAAATTAATTACTGAACTGGCTGTGTAAATGAAAGCGAAAGTGAATATATACGATGAAGGATGCAAGGTGAGGGGAGAGAAGGGACGAAAAGACGGAGCGCCGGCGGTGGCTTCTATCTATCGGATCTGCACTCCTGCTGTACCGACGCTGCCCTCCTCTTCCGCCGTATAATAATTATGCCTCTCGGTACATCGACAGAGAGGGTAGAGACAGGAAACAATAGCGCGGCTCATCCATTAGTCTCGTTTTTTTTACAATTACACGTTCTACACGCAGCAGCTCAGCAGCGACAACGAAATGGCGGTAATTGCGAAAATTCGCTTGGACGACAATAAAATCGGTATAATTAAAGCGTGGTAAAATTTTTAATATATTGCACCTCTCAACGCTCGCTCTTCGTCGTTTTCACCATTTTCCCAGGAGATTTTTACGACCATCGTCGAGCGTCTCGCTCGTCGCGAGGTGACCGTAACGGCTAGTCGGAACATAGCCAAGGATATAGACAACAAATTACGTACATTCCGCGTAAACCACTTGCTCTTTGTCGTCTAATCATCCAGTCATAAAGGAGAACCGCTTATCAGTCGCGCAACTGAGAATGCATCATAATTCATCTCGGCTACAGTCGGTACGTGGTTATAATGTTAAAAGATCTCAGGTATGTTTTATGAGAAGAGGTTTTCCCTTTCCACGTTTTCTCCCTCTCTCTCTCTCTCTCTCTCTCTCACTAACTTGTACAAAAAAATGAAAGATATATTTCTCAATTGCTCACAAGCGATGTAAGTTACGTTTATGTTATTATACATGTCGAGCGCGCGTAATCAATGGTTCTCCTCTTCCTAAGAATTCGCGCTATAGGATCGCGTAACGAGAAATTGTAAGGGGTAGCCGCTACCGGACGTCTCCGATTATCGTGTCGCCAGTGCGGAGTCCCTCGCGCTAATCACAACCCCTTCACCGAATCTCCGGGGTAACTATCAGGTTCTTCGCGCCGAGTTCTCTCGATGAATCTCCAGTTAACTAACGCGACGGCAGGTAATTAATTGAAAGGGTCCTCCTGGACACTAGCTAGACCTGCCTCCGCAAGTGGGCGAGCTCAGTGGGGTGTGGGTCGGTTCCGCGCTGGTCACCTCCAGCTAATCATAGACCACAGACACGTCGGACCCCTTGGCACCCGAGACTCCTCTTTCCTGCCCTCCAATACCCCTTTCTATCTCCGTTGTCCACTCGCTGAACGCTCTGTGTCTACCCTATAACCCGTAAAAGGGCGTCTGATTGTAATTACTTTACTCAAGTGCGGTGATTAAAGTACACTGGTGTGACTCCGATGTCCGATGATCTCCTTTTCGTTCCGCGATAATCACGGGTTCGGTTACGCTTCTTTCCGCCCGACGGATATTCGTCACGGTCGGAAGGCTCGCGCGACGCGACGACGTGTTTTCGCGTTGGTCCTTTCGCGGCGCGAAAATATTTTACAGCGATCACGAGCAGAGTCGACGATGCGTTGGACAAACATCGTCTCTCGTGCAAAAGAAAGAGTCCCACACAGGCGGGAATGCAAAAAGTTCCAGATAGGGCGAGACAAATGAGACAGACAAAGAGAGGAAATTGTCCATTAATTACATATCAAGTTTATCGATCGCGCTCACCGTCGTCTTCCGACATGCCTTACACAGAAGACGATATTCAAATATGTCAGAACACATCGCGCGATCCGACGAGCACATCCGTATATTCCCGTCGAATTTCCGCTGATTATTCCCTCCTCCACGCCTCCTGCTCCATGGAACGACGTGAGGTGCGAGAGAGGATGGGAGAGAGGAAAGCACGGGATGATGAAGGAGTGGGAGAAGCAGACAGAGAGAAAGAGAGAAAATAATGGCGAAAGCCCACCGGAGCGTTTTCTCCCTGACAGAGACTTTTCATCGGCCCTGCAACTCTCTGACAGCTTATTCCGTCGTTCCCGCCCGCCCTGCCCCAAACTGCCAACTGCCAAATGCCACTGCGCATTGAATACAAACAATCATTCTGTCGACACTGGAAAAGGTTCCGCGCCCGCTGTCAGCATGCCGGATTAACGCGCCCACCCCGTAATTCCCTTCGTGTCGCGAACGATGAAAATCGTTCGATCGAATCTATTTTCCGAAGTTGTTAAGTGGCAAAACCGCGCGCGAGATTCTCGGCGTTGCCCCTTTCTCTCGTCGTTCGCAATGAATGGCACAGAGAAAATGCATTCTACGTAACAATAACTTCGGAGAAAACGAGATCTTATTGTCACGCTTTTCAATATCTAACGCAAAACGTCCAAGGGTCTTCTCTGTCACGTGTCGTTATCGCAATCACTCGGTCACCCGAGATTTCGAGGGAGAATCGCCGAAAGTGCGACACACAAAGATTACCGGTCAACGTCTTATATCATAGTCGAGGTGCAGAAATTAATGGATCCCTCGTACCGAGCCTGCAGGCGCGAGGCAATTCGAGCCGAGGTGCAGGCTATCGATCCTCCACCTCCCGTCGACCTTCCTTCCATCTTTGCTCCTTCGTTCTATCTTCCAACATTTGTCCCCTCCCGCTACCACCTCCTCTACCTCTCTCATTGACTTTACCTTCTCGACCCGAGCGTCTCGGCCCGAAGACACGCCGGTCGTTTTCCGCACTGATACACGTGCACGCCTACACGTACACGTGGCGCGGAGAATCACAGCCCAAGCAAGAGGCAACGGCAAATTGAGAATAGAAATGTCATTCCTATACCGGTGAGAACTGCTCGAGCGCCATAAACAACCGGCCATGCACGCAATATACATGCCCAACTGTTTGTGTACAAATGTACGTAAATCTATTTGCCATTCGGCTGCTAATTTGGAACAGTTCGTTGTTTCAAATGCAATTATAAATAAATTTTTTATTAATAATTGTACGCTAGTGATATTTTATTACCATGATATTTTAACAGTTAAATACATTTTTTATCCTAAAATTTCATAATTTTCGTTTATGCTTTTAATAACATTTCGAAAATTTTTTATAGTTTTGTCGTGATTTGGAAACCGTCAAATAAATTTTACTGAGAAAGTAATTTAACATAACAATATAAATTACTATTATTGTCGCTGATACTATTTGAATTTAAGTGTGATATATGCATATTAAACTTCTTTAAAAGCAGGAATTATTTTTTTCAGAAAATTTTACACAATTTCCTAGTTTCCCTGATTTTCGATTTTTTGGCAATCCTGATATATTCGTGTTCTAAAGACTATAATAAGAGTCTGATTAAAGCGAAGCAATTTTTTAATTGGACGTCACTTACGATTTATTCGATATAACTCGGATAGTTTCATACTTCGAAAAGTGAAAGTAATTAAGAGAAAGGAGAAAAGAAAAATAACTATCTGCCATTTTTTATTCACTTTAGAGAGAGTAGAGAGAGAGAGAGAGAGAGAGAGAGAGAGAGAGAGAGAGAGAGAGAGAGAGCGCTAAACTCTTATTATATAGAATCTCTATCGCGCTGGAAAGAAGAACACTCTGCGTGACACGCCAACGCAACGAAACAGAAGTCGCTCGAATGCTTTTAGCGGCATGCATTATTTCTAAACGCGCGCGTGTCAATTGGCCGCTTCCATTTGCCGTGGCGCCGCGGCGCATCTGGGGCCCCCGAATACGCCCCGATAAAAATTATGTCCCGCTAAGGAACAAGCTCCCGTCAGCCGGTATCGTCTGCGTCCTACGACGCCAGACGCAGCTGCGCTTGCACTCAGGACGAGTGGCGTCTGCATATCTCTCGGACGAGGAGCACGTACGCGTGCGGTGCGTATCGTGAGATAGAAATGCGCTCGTAACGACCATCACGTAGCGGCAATATCGCGGCGTGATGTTACACCGATTGTGGCCAACGAATCTCGATCAGGAAGAGATTCTTGTCAAGATCAAATTAGATTTCTCCAAACGCGATTTATTCTGTTGACTGCGTCTCGAAATTCTTTAAATATAGGTATATGGAAAGATATTAATAAGGAAAAAAAAAGAAAGGATAATTATGTTCATTCGTGCGAAATCGTTATATTTGCAGTTAAATGCGAATTCCAATATATTTTTGAATACGAGCGCTTTCGACTGTTTGTAAAACGATTAAAAAATAGCGCGGCTTTCAAAGGCAAGAATTAATAACGCAGTATGAAATACGTGCAAACACAATATCATATCAAATCGTCCAGTCGGAAAAAGAAGCCAATGTGAACCTGTCCAGGTGCGAATATCCATCAAGTGACCTTATCATTGGTTACTCATTCGATCCGAATCAATCGACCGAACAAACGCTCCAAAACAAACACTCGAAAGCGCTCGTTATCGAATGTTAGTCCAACCGAAATGGCAAGATTAAATGCCTATTAACCGTACCAAAATGTTGTAGTTAATGAACCGGGTTAGAACGTGCGTGGAACGCACGGTTGTGCTATCGGAATTGGACGAATACATATAACATGAAACGAAAAGGAAAAAAGGAATACCAAAGATATAGCATGTCGACGGGCTATGAAGGCTCTCAATATATAGCGTTGGTTTGTGTAACGCACAACGGTAGCAATAACAATCGCCCGCGGTTACGTATTTAATCTCGTGATAATCATAAATTATTAGAGGTGTGTACACGGCGCAATATATAATTGTTACCACTTCGACAAGACTGAATAGCGTAACCCACTCATAATTGATACACTCTATAAACGATACATGATAATCAATTATATATCGTGCAACAACTAATTATTACTAAACTTACATTGTCGATTTCTTATTTCGCTATAATGTAATTTCTCATCGTAACGAAGACGCCACCCCACCCGGGTATTTCGCCGAGAGGCGAAATTGTCTTTCGGCTTGACGCAAAATAAAATGAGTAATTAAATTGAATGAGAGTCTTAATCGTGGGCGCGAAAATTGCGTAACGACATTCGGCGTTTCCCAAAGGGTTTCCAGCCTATTTCTCCGGCATTCATCCGGCGGCTCACTTGTTATTTTAACGGGTGCCGGACGCCTGTCGGTAGGTGTTAAATTAATACCGACCGCTAAATGCGCCGTGTGAACAGATCAGGTGTTCGGAAAGCGTGTCGTGTCCCGCGTTACAAGCGACGCGCACCCGTTCTACTCTAAGTCGGCTCTGCGTCGCCTTTCGCGACCCCTCCGATTGTCCCAGAGGTCTTAATGAATTACATGATTAAGCGGTTTCATCGACAATATAATATAACAATCTTGATTTTTAGTTGAAAGATCCGGAAGTTTTAAGTGAAATAAAAACTCATCTTAGAACTCGTTCCCCTCTTCACTTCCTACTATGTAAAAATCTAATTAAATACCTTGTAAATTAAATGGTACGAAATCGATCGAGAAGTGTAAAGAAAAAATTCGCAATCCGAGCAAGAAAACAAACTTCTGCTTTCCTCGATGAGTAAACCACGCGATGCATTTTTAATTGTCATTACGAGGCCGCAAGGCGCATCGAGTGCCGTTGATTAATCGGCACAGTACCTTCAAGATTTTAATTAATCCCTCAAGGAGGGAGGGAGAGAGAGAGAGAGAGCAGAGGTAACGCGTGATCGACTCTCTCGGTAAAGAAATTGCTTTGCCCTCGATACTACCACAGGAACAGTCGACAAACGAACCCTCGATTCCCGAAGGAACTCAACGTATTTTGCTCGTTTCATACACGCTTCATCGAGTATCCGGCATTCCTAGAGTTTCTCTCAAGTCTGTCCTTTATCCTTGAGAAGATCAACGGCAATCGCGTCGTGATTGAATGGCGCGAAATCCCGCTTTCGTTACATTAGAAAAAAGTACTTAATGATTCCAGCGTAAGCGATAAAAGCTGAGAAACGAAAAATTACAGCTCTTTGCGTAGATCCTAATCGTGATAGCGTCGTAAAATATAAAAAGAGAAAGACAATGAGAGATAAGATTATCGTTAAGCGATATCTCGGAGGAAAGCAGATTCTGATTGAAATTTATATATTTTACTAAACTATGCGCTGCGTACTGAGCAATCTCCTCTGCATAGACTACTCTTCGATTTGATTTTAACAGCGCTCGCAAACGGTTCGGAATTTAGAAATCGCCGATTATCTTACGATAATACGCGCCGCACCGCAATAATTCATTTTTTCACATCGGCAGCGCGAACGAAGAGAAATTCGTCGAAATGAATTTATCGATTTCCGAATTAATTTCTCGCTCGCTATCTCCCGACCCTCGGCTTTCGCTGGAGAAACTGGGAGGGGGGAGGATAGGTCGGGAAAAAGAGCGGTGGAGGTGGAAAAGTATTCCCGGGAAATATTTCCGTTTTTACGTAGCACGAGCAACGCGAGGGGCGAATATAGAAACGGAGATGGGATGGGAGTTCTGATTTCATTAGGTCCTGTGTTATGCGATTAATTAAGTCGCGAGCTTTCGAGGAAAAATAAGAGGTAGAGCATGGATACGATTCTCTTTCTCTTTCTTCCTTCGATTTTTTTTACACTGCCCTTCCGTTTCATCTCATTGAGAG
>NW_017277137.1:52748-75975 GCF_001594065.2 Cyphomyrmex costatus | reverse complement strand
AGAGAGAGAGAGAGAGAGAGAGAGAGAGAGAGAGAGAGAGAGAGAGAGTAAAAAAGCGCGTAAAGGAGAGAAAAAATAAACTCGAGACATTTCTTGCCGAGGGATGGGTGTTATTAGCCGTCTTGGAGAAACTCTCGACCCGCCAAACGAATTAATGCACGGATACTGAACGAAATCTGATTCTTTAGCCGCCTAACTCATTCTATATCTGCCTTGCCACACACAGACACACAGAAAGATACTTGTTTGTACGATAAATGCACATATAAGAGTATATACATACGTACAAAGAATACGAATTGCAGCTTTAACGATCTCTCAACCATATGGCGTATGAGCTATTTTAAAAAATTAATAAAAAATCAGACTTGAAATCCGATTTACAACGATTACCAAAATATGATTGATTGACGTTCGATTTCGCGAGTCTCAAGAAGGTTATCGCGAATCGCGCGCTGCTCACTTTCCTGCCACGCTCCCTCCCTCGTCACTCTCTCCTCCTCTTTGCTGGATGACTACTTTCGAGCCTCGGAAAATTCCGTCGTAACAATGTGACACCGGCGTTCGCAACGGCGCGCGATATTAACGACGCGCGGCCGTATTCGCTTTGTGAAGCGAACTATAACTGAATTTGGCCCCGTCATTTTATGCATCAGACTCGCCATGCCCGTATAACTGAATTCGATGGGTAACGCAATTACACATCTTTGCCCGCGCGCCGCGCAGATATACGCCGCGCTCCGCTTCGATACGTGTGTGCGGACCACACCTACGCGGGTACCATTAATTATTATATACGTGCGTATAGCGACGTGTGTCAACGATACGCCGCGCCGGTACAGTCAGTCCCGACGACGGAAGTGACGCGGCGGGTCTCCGCCGCAGTTCGCTGCGCGCTTCCAAGAAATCGTCAGCTGTAATTAAACTCCATTTGCGAATACCTCGGAAATTACCAAAAACCCTTATTATCTCACTTTATTACTTTTGGAACGGCTTGAAATTACTTGAACAAGATGATAAATCGTCGGCGCCATTTTATCAATTTATGATATCGTCGATACGGGCTGCACACATGGCGTGAGCAACATATGTAGGAAATAGTAGGAAAATTCAGACAGCCCGGACTGTTGCAAGTACGACAACAAGGAAGGGGAAACGAGGCATATCGGACGGCAGAGAGTGCCGCTCGGTATAATGTCGGAGCGTAGTGGTTCGCTATATATAGACACGTAGATATAACGCTCGACAGCACTCAATCAGAAGTCATAATACATTTACCACGACCTAATGAAGACTTGATGAAAGGCTACCGCTGGGACGGAGCCAGTGGTTCTCCGAGAGGCGAAAGAGAGAGAGAGAGAGAGAGAGAGAGAGAGAGAGAGAGAGGGGCAGACAGTGTGACGAGCGGACGAATCGATCACACGTATAGTTGACCGTGAAAGAGACGTGAAAGAAAAAGCTGCGAGATTAATTTTTCATTAAACGTAAAATATTTTTTAAGTGAAAGCCTACGAAGTGAGAGACTATAAGATACTTCTATCAAACATATACAGTCTACAGAGGCAAAGATATTAGCGTCGAGTGGTAAACAGACCTTGGAAAAAGAAAAGCGGGAGACATGCTTTTGCACGAAATAGCTATCCCCGTCGAACCTTCCCAGTTTCTTCATTCCCCGTCCGGCAAACGTAATCCTCGGAAATTAAAAATTCCCGCTTTTTCAAACCAAGATGAATAAAAGAACTGCGGCAGAGCACGACGGTCCGTGGACACTCGGCTGGACCACGTTCCATTTACAGAAACGTTCCATCAAAGGGATTGTGGCATTAGATGCCTCCGTATGCCTAGCAAGACGGCCGCGTTCTTTCTCTCTCCGTTTCGCCCCCTCTTTCTCTTTCTCTCTTCGTCGGTAGCTGAGAATAAAGTGGCTGCAAGTGTACTCTCCCGTACAGTGACTTTGCCGGACGCGAAATGCAGCGGACGCTCGCCGTGTCTCCGAGGTAAATGAGTATTTGCCTTTGTGAATAAATAAAATGCATTACAAAGTTTCCGCGAGAGGCGGAGAGAAGGTAAATGAAGACTCGACGGGAGAGAGAGCTGCATAGGTGAAAAGTTTGTTTAGAATCTGAAGTAAGATTTATAATATCAGTCTAAAAAGATGGTTAATATTTAACGTTTACATTCATTTATCGAGTTTTACTTCTATCAGAAGCCAAGGGACCGGAGGGCAATGGCGAAAGAAGGGAGGGGGATTGAATGCAGGGCAGAGAGCAACATCTAAGACAATGAGATACGGGCCTTTGGAGTAATCCTCCGGCCTTCCTTGGCGTATCGACATTAATTCCCTTGCCCCCAGCTTTTAACCGGAACAGACGCACCCTATAATAGGCAAGTTGGAATCCAATCTGCAAGTTTGCAAATTCGATTCGGCTGTCTTCCAGCGAGAAGAGAGCGCCGAACGAACGGAATTACGCGAGATGCGCCTCTCGACCGTGAAGCTTACGACGCGCGTGCGGTAATCGATGCGCGATGTCTGCCGATATCTTATTGGTCCCTGTAGACTGCAGTGCGAGATAACCATACGACCATATTATTTTATCTCAGGATCAATCGGTCTGCTATAATATCGATATCGCGATAGCTCCTGATATCGAAAGGTGGCATAAACGTCAAGCAACGTTTAACCCTCATTCTTTAAAAAAAGTTACACGAAAAAGAAAAACTGTTAAAGTGTCTAAAAATTTAGATATACAAATCTGAAGATATACAATTTTTATTAGACTGTCAAAATAATTATGTAAACACACTCAATCTGGTAACTGGACTGTCAAAACTTTTTGCAACATCGTTCATTTAAGTTTGAGCGTTCTACATAATTATTTTGCTAATCCAATAAAATTATTTTAAAATCTTTATATCTAGCTAAATTTTCATACGTTTCAGCAAATTCTTTTTATGTATCCTTGACTTCGTGTCATCGTTTTTAATATAAAACATAAATGTTAATCTCTCCATGTAGTTTTTAGGAGTACAACCTTACGAATTTAATTCTTCCTACTTCCGGAAAGCAGAACTGTTGTTCCGAATCCTCAAGTTTTAGGAAAAGGAATCGTATAGAACAGCATTGTATAACGATTTGAATAAAAGACAGAGCAACAACCTTTCGCAATAGTTACGTATTCGCTTCCGCGGACTTGGTGAACATTCGAACAACACCGCGTATACACGCGCATTGCACGAGTTAGTATTCTCGGCGGAGTCGTGTATTATTCAAATTAGATTCCTCCGGTTGAGCGGCGTCGTAAGGCTTGATATAAAGCCCAAATAATTCTCCGTGAGGTGAGATGGTGCGATGTAAGTACAAGCGGCGCCGTCGCAGGGGAATCCTCGGAGTCCACTGGCAGAGCGGGAAGGGCTCATATAACCAACGATATATATCAACATCAGCAGCGGGCTGTCAACCGAGAAAAGTTCTCGCCGGAGATAGCAACGATGAGAGTCGCACCGATGTACCTCCATATATACAGTTATCTTTCGCACATTGATCTTGATTACTCGTTGAGTTAATAAAGACCTTCGAAATAAGGCGAGTCGCTCTAGGCTGTTACATCGTGTTTACACGACATCAGCAGGAAGATAAATCAGGTAGCGGCTCACGTGTTTATTTTTTTTCTTTTTCTTTTCAAAAGCTAATAGAAAGGCAAGACACTGACTTGCTATTTAAGCGACTTCACTGTTGGCTGCGTTTTCCTTTTCCCACCGTTCCGAGTGCTCTCTTTTTCTGCGAAACACTTAGCAATTGAAGGGTTAATGCGAATGTCGACATCGAGGCGACGTCGTTCAACTCGGTAAAAGCCGCGAATCTTATTGGAACTTTGTAAATTTCTCAGAAACGGGGGGCACCCTCGCGGCAAAGTGCGCGCTGCGAAAGCAGAGAACACCCCCCCGCTGTTGCGTTCGCATAAACGCAATAATTCGGAGTGGCGGTTCGCAGGGGTCGAGAAGGAAGGAGTTACCGGGGTGGCTGGCATGCGCGTAAATGTAGTTATAAATAAATCTAGAGGCTCTTAATGTTTGCCGTGCTCGCGGAAGCGGCGGTGGAGCGTGGCGAAGGAGAAATTCGGGGCAAAGAAGAGGCTAAGGCGAGGAAGGAACGGGGCGCAAAGTGGGATAGACGAAAGCGAAGACCGAAAGGGTAGAACCCGAAGGGTCGAATTCCCGTGTATGAGGTTCTCCTTCGACTCGCTTCTCAAGTATTCCGGGGGTCCCGTTACGAATTCGACTACGTCTGTCTCGACTAATCGCCAGCCAGGGGATATAGCTATCTCGCGATGCTCGTGACGTAAAAAATTCGACTGTTGTCGTCGGAAATGAACACATCACAAGAGGAACGATGTTCCCCGCGCGCACGAATTAATGACTATCGCGGATGTTAGGCTGAAATTAGCGCGGTCTTCGCGCCTTATTCTATATACGTGCATACAATTAAAAGAACGCTCGCCGTGTGCACGCAGCGCGCTGCTCGTGCCCTCGTCCGTCCGACGTTTGTCGGACGAGTCTTTTAATTTCTTTTCCTGCGCGGCCGCCGACGATCTCGCTCAGATAAGAGCACAGTGTATTGCGGCACATTCGCACGGTAGGCGAAGAACTTGTTATTTCGCACGCTCTTGGAAACAGTGTTACGATCATTCCATGGAGAATGTAGCCTTGCGAGAATGAACATTTCATTCTCGGACATTTCACTCGGTGAGATAAATAGTTCAACAAGAGGCACGTATAATATTTCCGATCTGAGGCATCTCGATCGATCTTTATAAACGTATAAACTGATCACACGACAAAGCTTCATTCCGCTGCTACGGTTTCACGAAAACCCTCAGAACCATCGTTTCTATAATAGAAAAGAAAAGGGACTATACAGAAGGAAAAACAAATAAGCTGCAGGGGTCGAGATAAAAATGAGCTCTCAATTTGCCGCTAATTTCGCGGCCATTTGTCGCGATAAGTTCTCGCTGTCGTAGATTCTACCTATTCTCCGCCGCCTTCGCCGATACTCGCACAACAAAGGGCGCCCTAGTGAAATGAGTCGCGAAATTGTTCCAGTGGAATTTATCAATTTTCTTTGAAAGGATTCTAATTGTACTAATTTGTTGGTCTCGGAGGAGGGCACACCACCGGCTTCGCGAATCCGCCGCTCGCCCCCCCCCCCCCCCCCCCTTCCTCTCTTTCTAAGAGCGCGAGAGTACACGTTACGTACGATATCCCAAGACGCATCTCTCCTCACCTTCAGCCCTCGGCGGAATGCTGATTCAGTCTACCGTGAGTGAAATGGGTTTGCTGGTTTCATCTTCGAAATCATCGATCTTCGATCTTCTCCTCGAAAAGCTACCGACTTTCCACTCGAAGGAAACTTCGTCCCACGTTAAACGCGGCCAGACGCGCGCGGATATACGCGCAGCGAGTCGAGGAAAATATAAATTGTATAATTAATTTCACGGAGCAACTTTTCGCGCGTTTTTTTAATTACTATCGATCGCCGTGAGTAAAGGAACCGCAACGTATAATTTTCGCTTGTTTATACCAAGCCCGATACCACTGGAACGACAGCGTTGGCAATTCCAGATCCGTCTGTCTATATCTTAAGCTGCGATCACGGCTATGTTAGAAAACGTGCGTGAGAGTGCGCGAATTAGATGCTACATTCACAAGTCTGTATATAATTTCGCGCCGTTTTTAATTGATGCACTCTGCGTTTCTGTGCCAGTGGCGAGGCCGTGCCTACTCCGCCTACATCGCGGATATTCATGTGGTAATGTTACGAATTTATCGCGTCTTATTATCTATACGAACTCACCGGAGCTCATGCTCGCCTCGTCTTTGCTTCCTCCCCCCTCCCCCTCCCCCTCCGTCTCTCTCTCTCTCTTCCTATTCCTCTCACGGATCATCGATCTCCTCCGGGTTCATCCGCCTTCGATCTTTTCTCGCTTAAAGGCGTCGTTCTTCATTTCCTCGTCAATGATGCAACGCGTTATGTATTAATTCGTCGAGAAGTCACATTTCGTATCGTACGTTTTGTATATACGCGTTTATAAAGCACAATTAAGTACATGCGTTCTTTTCGCGATATGAAAGATACGCCGAATGTATCATTACGATTTCCCGCAGCTTGTGCACTGTCATCTTCCTTGCTCGCTTTCAAGTTTTTCCTCTCGTTAATAAAGCGAAAGACGAGAAAGAACGAGGAAAAAAAACTCGCGGGAGTGCGACTCCGCGAGGTTGACGCGAGGCGAGATAAGTAGAACTCGGCCGTAATTAGCGTTACTTTTGCGAGGTTAATTACGAGGAGGATTCCGCCTGCGGCGTATTCCGGGGGAAGAGAGAGAGAGAGAGAGAGAGAGAAGACAGAGGGAAGAAAGAGGAGGGGTCGCGGACGGAGATGATCTTTGGGAAAGAAAAGAACTTGCGGCCAGCGAGGAAAAGAATCGAGAGCTCGGGGCTGATATCAAAGCGAGGCCAAACAATACGGCGAGATGCTGATGCGATTGTATTACGGCTAGTGGATCGGCAATCCATTGTCTCGTCACGTTCTGCCCACTCGATTCTTTTATCTCGATCCCCAGAATACTTCGTATCGTGTCATATCGAGTGAGCATCCATCGAAAGTAGCACGCTCTCTCGCCCGCGCACGGAGGGGTTCATCGCGTAATACGAAATCCACTGGGATACGATATGGCAACGCAGTTTGCACAAGCGTGCATCAGTACGTACGAAGGCGCAAAAATAAAGAAAAGAAAAAAAAAAAAGGTACGCTAACGATATTCGATTACCGATCGATCGTCGACTTCCCGTCGCTTACGGATAAGCGGAAGCACGGAGATATTAGATTAAACAGATAACCGCCTGAGTGCATTCACTTATCGAATTCGATCGTTATCTACACGACTCCATCTCGCTTGTAACGATAGAGAGAAAAAGGAAAACAGTCACGATGTCGAATCACAAATCGCGGCGATTTCTACGGACGGTGTGTATAATTATATGGTGTACTATAATTACATGATAAATCCGAATGAGCGACGGAAACGCGTGGCTGCGCGGCTAAAATAAATGAAACCGGCGTGAAAACGAAATTGGATACACGATCCGGCGGGAACCGGAGTCGCCGGCGGAATTTATTTGTTCTTCATTCAAATGGCCTCATCTCGCATTTATGTATTCCGTGATATTGCACTTTTTAAACTCGCCTGCTTTCATCGCGCGCCCCGCTGGATATTAAGACCTCCGGCAGCGGTGTATTAGTCGTATAAATTTACTTCGAATGACGTTGGATTCTCGTTCTCCGCAGCACGGTACACACAACGCCCCTTGAACGTTCACTCTTTCTCTCTTTCCCTCTTTCGTTTCTTCCGCCACACTCCGTGTGCGTTTCTTGAGTACGCTGTATAACGATTTGTATTAATTACAGTCACTTCGCGAAATACTCCAGGCTGACGATTAATGACGTCGTTGAACCACGCGGGCGTATACAAATAAGCTACTCGATTATTTACATAATTGGCCTTCTCTCGCGCGTCAGCGGATCGCCATTCGTCAATCTGGCCGGAAAAAAAAAGTCTAGGATGCAGAAGAAAATTTGGTTGAAAATCGCACGTTGCGACACTCTCGAGCAGTAGGAAATGTGACATATCTAGAGGTCCAATTTTATGACGGCAACGGACGATCGTTGCAGCAAAACGATACGCGAGAAATACGAAGGCTGGACGAGAGAGGAGAAAAAGTGTAAGTTGTAATAAAACCAGAGGAAAGCGCGAACGAGTGGCGGTGCGAAAGGTCGGTGGATGGGTGTTGCGGAATAATTGGTCCGAAGTATTTTTAATCGGAGCCGAAAAAATGTACACGGCGCGGCGGCACAGCACGGTATAGAGAGCAGAAGCAGCGACTACGGGGAAAAAAAAAAAAGCGAGAAACGCGCGGACGGATCGAGGGTGAAGCTGCAAGAGGATGGGCGAGCGAGTGCGCCAAAAGAAGGGAAAGAGAAAGAGAAAGAGGAAAAGAGGGAGGGAGGGAGGGAGAGAGAAAGAGAGAGAGAGAGAGAGAGAGAGAGTGAGCGCGAAAAATTTCCCTGCCGTTTAACTGTAGGCGTTGCTCGCGTTTTTAATCGACTCTCCGGCGTACACTCTGAAATTCCTTCGGTTAATTACGTGGATTTCCAATGCATCCAGACCCCGTGGAATTTTTACGATTGCCTGACCGCCGCCCTCCCTGCCCTACGCCACCAAGGGTGGGATTTGTACGACTGAAATATTCCAGGGATTTAATTTTATAAATGACCATCCTGTCCCTGCGACCCTGCTGACGATCCTTGCTCGATCGATCACCTCGGCTTCGCTGTGTTTCCTGCCTTCTACGTTTCGTACGAGACACGAAGGGATGGTTAACGTTACACGAGATGATACGCGACACTCGGTAGGACAATGAAAATTCCATTTTTCTGCTGGTTTAATTTTTTAGCTTCATCATAAAAATGTTAATTATAATCTATCTCACACATAATTGTGAGAAAATTACCTAATGAAAAATTTCGAGAATATATATATATATAATACGAATGAATCGGCGATAAATAAATCGACGCGGAAAAATATAATAAAATCGACTGAAGAAATCTCAGCGTCATAAATAATTCAATCCTTGTCCAGGACGAAATATCGTTTCCCTCGCACTTCCTCCGCTTTCTCTCCTCCCCGTTTTCCCTCGTTATACGACGGTCAAAAGGGGAACCTAATCTTTTCGCGAAAGGGTTTTCGCGAAAGCACCTGAGAACCAGGCAAAAGTCTTCTCCGACACCCCCTAAATACTTAATTCCATTCTTGGCTAATTGGACAGTTTTATTAAGGGATGCATATTTCAGATGGCGTTTTTATTATGTCTATTGGGAGCGAAGCGCCTTCTCGCCGTCGACGATACGGGGAAAAAAAAAAGAGGAGAAAGGCAGAGAGGATCGCATCGCGAGACTGCGTATAGAGGGGTTGCCGTTAGGGGCTGTGTTGCAGGAATTAGATTTTAACCCCTTGAAAAGTATTAGCACGGTCGAGAAGAGAGACCCCCGGAGAAAGAAAGAGAAAGTATAGGAGACAAGAGAAAGAGAGGGGGGGTGGAAGAGCGGAAGGTCGATGCGAACACAACCCTTTGCTCCCGGCCACAGCCGCCCGCGGTATTGTCTCGCGGATTAAAGTAAAAGTGTAATTTCTCGAGGACGAAAACCGCTTTTATACCTTATCTCCTAACTTCCTCTTCCTTTATGCCCGACATTATACTCCACCGCACCAAAGAAAAAAAAAAAGCGGTTCAATCCTCTGCAGTCGTTTTCTGTTCTACAAAATGTTATCGTATATCCGAAGAAAAAAATGTTTTTATAACTGCGTAATTTTATGCGAGCAATTTTATTTATTAATTCTACAGACAAATTTAACATAAAGATGTAAAATACATGTTATAAAAAACGACGAAAAAAAAATTCTTTTCTAACCAAACATCCACGAAATAAGTTTTCTCGAAAAGGAACTTTAATCGCTCTGGCAAATGAAAAAAATTTTTCGACATTTATGTATATTATGTATATACAGAGAAATAGCAGATGATACGATTGAGGGAGACGATACGGGCCGCTTGTTCGCGGGGGAGGGGGGGGGGAGGATTGTATAAATTTTAATAAGTCTCATTCGCCGACCCTTTGAGCCCGACGAAATGAACGAATTAAAAGTTTCTCTCGCTTTAGTGGTCTCGCGGTTGACATTTCGGTGTGCGGTATGATCTCGCAGAATTGCTCAACTTTCGTCGTTTCGACAAAAAATGAGTGCGGCGACCCGTGGAAATTCGCCAAGAGTATTCTGAATTACTTATATACAACGCATCGCGCCGCCAGATTATAGTAGAATTCCGCGCGACGTTCTATTTATATAATTTTTAAACTCGTATTACGATATTTCAGCCCTACACACAGAAAAGGTCCTGTACGCGCTAGAATTCTAGTAAATTTTATCGACATATTTATAAAGAATTATGCGGCTCCAACATTTGTCTCGACATTATAAAATTAAGAAATTTTATACAATTATAATGACCAACTTGTACACATTTTAATAATAACTCTCTTCGATTCTTATCTTTATTTTAATAATAATTCTTTTCGATTCTTATCATTATCTTTACATGTATTAATTGTTATTGATTTTTGTATACTGGCCATACTTAGGGCCGAAACGTCTATGTAATTTTACTTTAGAATATATAGATAAATTTCACTAACCCGATCGCAGTATGCAGTATATACCCTACTTTTTAAATTGTTTATTTTTATGCCCCAGTTACATTAGAATAGTATTTTTTGCTTTATCGCTGACAAATTTATTTTATTTCACGGTAAAAAATATAAGTATATAAAGTTTTGAGAGTTGTTCATGTTTATTAGTAATAAATATGATTTATTTTGATGTAAAAGATAATCATTTAAGTGAATTTATAATCGTCATATACTTTTTATCTTACATTTTCGATATTTTTATTTTCAGACAAATAAAGTTTGTCATAAGTTCGGCAAGAGCCAGAATATTATTACTGGTTTGTCAGGAAATAACTACTCAATCATTTTCCTTCGTATACAAAAAATGATCGAACCACAGTATGTTTCGGTGAAACATTGAAATATAAAATTAATAAAATTAACAGCTGAAAATGTTCATATCAAAATTAACGTTATTTTTAAATATGTCTTGATATTCAAATATATCTTTGGTTAATACGAAATTAGATTTTCTAGAATCGTATCTGAGCATAGTGTAAAGTAAACCGACGTGGCGTAGCGACCCCGGCACGCGTAACACTCCCTCTCGTTAACCCCTTTCGGTGGAGTGCATCGTCTTCTGCCCTCGCTCGCGAATCCGAGGAACCGAGTAAGATTTCAATTAAAACAACCCCCCGGCAAGACGGGGATTAGCTGTACGAATCCGTTTCGCAACCCCCCCGGCGAAGGCTCGGTTATGACACGGCATAAATATCAATGTAAATTATCTCGGTAAGAGACGACCCGCGGAAGGAGGTCGCTAAGATGCCATGCGGACTAACGGAGACCTTTATGAACGCAATCATTGTGCGATTTTGCATTTATGAGGTTTAAATTGGTACCACCTACCGTCGTCTGTTCTGCCCGTTACGATCAACCCTTTCCCGATTTTCCATACCGCTTCAGTCGCGCTAGAACGTCGAGCAGTTTAAAACGCTTGCCGAAAATAATACAAATCATTTTAATTAAGAGAAATTTAAAAAAAAACAATTAATTAATTTAAATTAGCATCAAATACTCATAATATGGAAAAAGGAATATTTTAAAAAGGGCAGAAATATGTGCGCGAATACATTCATTAACATTTTAATTTATTTTCGTATTTGTTTCAAATGATTCTCGGAAATACTAAATGAATTTTGGAACAATAATAAAAATTACGGGAAAGATATAATTGATAACGACGTGCGTTTATTTTATTCATGTTACATACGTTGTAACGACACGTTACAAGCGTCGAATAATAATTCTCCAAGGGTAGTCCGTGACTCGTGTGTTCGTTCGAGAGTCGACGGAAAATCATACTACGAAATCATAATTAACGGAATTATGTCGGAGGTAACCCGATACGTTTTCGAGTAGCGGGAAGGGATCGTGAGTGGAGTGGCAGTCGAGGGGCGAGACGGCAAAGAGAGACCAGGCTTTCAAGGGCGCTATATCTAAGAAGGAAGGGTTGTGCGTTGAGAGACGCACCCCCCAACTACAAGAGCGTATACACGCACGCACGCGTGCACGCACGCATTTGCGATGTAATGAACGTGAAATTAAACGACGCGCCTCCGCGCTCGCGCGAGTCGGGAGATTGCGTTTGCTTTATTCAGGAGGTTTTAATTACAATGCCTCGGCATCGGCGCTCGAATATCGCTCTCCATGCTCTGTTTCGAGACACTTTGAGAAGTTGAAACGGTTACGAGTTGAAGAATAGGCAGAGTGGCGCCGAAGAAGCGTTACATCTAATGTCCATCGTTGGCACCTCTCGCGGAGAAAAAGTGGCGAGAATCATGATAAATGTAAAACACTGGAGTATCACTTCTAGAAATTACACTTGATTTTATTACTTTATTATTGCAACGAAAAATGTATTAAATTTTAACGGATATTTGTTTAAATATAAGTACTAACTGAATATTACTAAATATAAACATACATATTATATCTATTTGATATGAAATCATTAATTTGATTTAATTATTATTCTTTAAATTTAAATAAATAATTATAATATTAAATTACTACTACATTCAAACAAATATTTGTTAAAATTTAGTACATTTTTCTCTCTCAGTGTAATGTTTATAAGAACAATCACGCACACGAATTAAATAAGTGGAAGCCATAAAAATCTTTTGTTTCTAAAGTAAATTCTTTCGACGTCGATAAAGTGTACGGGTGTAGTTAACTGATTATTCAGTTTTTCACTATATTGTTTCTGTCATAATAAATATCTGTCCTATTATACGTACTGTAGAAAAGGTAAAAGAAAGATAAACACTCTTCAATTTTGTATTTATCGTGTCTTCTTAAATCGATATTGCAATGAATAAAGAAAAACGAGAATAAAGAAATAGAGTGTCACGTATCGTATTAAATTCTATAATAGTGACGCGAAAATGCATTTTGAAAGGAGTCGTTGGGAGAAAAGAGACATTCCGGCCGAAATCCGTATCCGTTCTCCGTGAAGAGCTGTGCTCGAGCGTGCGCGCAGCGATAGAAGACGTAAATGAAGAAGCAGAAGAAGAAGAAGGGGGTTCCGGACGGAAAGCGAAAGAGGGCCAAGAGGGCGTTAACTGAACTTTAATGGAGATCATAGATAAAACGTTCTGGCGGACGTTGAAAGAACTCTTTGACGGATTACGCCTAAATCGTATCTATCTCCTCTCGCGTCCCCGCGCTGCCGAGAGAGATCGTTGTGTATACCTGAAGACTTCGCAGCAGCAGCAGCAGCAAGGGATCGGCGGGTAGCTGAGGCTAAGTGTTATAATACCTGAAACCCCGATGGACTTACTGGAAGGAGAAGAGAGGAGAGAAGGTAGAAAAACCGACGAGAGTGCGAGGGGGAGGAGAGGGCTCGCTCACTACTGTGCGAGAAAGTATTCTTCGGACTAACCGACGAGAGATTCCAAGGTGTTCGCCAGCTCTTCCTCCTCTCCCCTTTGCCTTTTACCCTCCACCCAACTGGGCTTTTGTCGGTGGCGTTTGGATCGGTATCGTTGTCACGATCTGCCAGGCTCGACTCCTGGATGCAGCATCGCGTTGGTCGGCGCGGCCGCGTTGCCGCAAACATGCATCGACGCGCGAAGCGCTTAATTTCTTCGGAGATCCATACGGCGATTCCGGATAACGGAGTTGAAAATTTTATTACACCTGCGCGCGCGCGATAGCGCGATCGAGTGGAAGAGTAAGAGAGGGAGGAGGGAGATCGTTTAAAGATCGGCACTTCGTTTAGAGGCGGATTTAATCTCTTTCCCGCGCCTGAAGATTCCCTCTATCGGCATTTATTATGCGCAGATCGGCGAATATTGTGCAAAGACCGGCTGTTTTATTATCTTCATCTCGGAATGAAAACTATATAACGGCGTATTAAAGGCGTGTGCTGGTATTCGGAAAACTGGGTCAAACGGATGGATTCGACCGCGGCGATTCTGTGCAGAAGTACTCATTAATTTTTATAAAATACGTTTTCACAAATTATATTCGATATATTTAAAAAATGACCAAAAAAAAAAAAAGAAAGAGAAATTAATACATATCTACAAAATTGTGTCAACAGCTGAATTTGTACTCGGCGTTATTCTCGCAGTGGATACATTCGGCTTTAAGCTGTGACTTCGTCGCTCTGTCCCTTTATACGAAAAATCGGGAAGCGCGACCCTACCAGCTACGCGGAAAAATGTCGCATTTTTTTCCGCCCCTGGCAAACGAGAGATTTCCGGCACCCTCTCGGGCGAAGGAGTGCCGCCACGCGCGTACTTTTTCCGCCCTTTTTCCCATTCCCTTCGTCTTTTTCTCTCTCTAGATTTGTACTCGCGTTCATCGAGAGGACGGGATAGAAAGCGGTAGAGGCAGAAAGAGAAAAAGAGAGACAGGAGGGCGAAAGCGAGAGCTCAACAAGTCGAATAAAAAGCTCATAAATAAAGAGGAGGAATTCTCCCTTGCTCTCTCGAAGCGCCCGGTTGCCCTCGACGTTTCCACCCTCTCGCATCCCTCGCAGTTTCTGCGAATGTCCCCGCGGACACCTGTTGCTGTTGCTCTCCGCGTGGCAACGACAAAGAGAGAAACGTAGAAACACGGGAATTGTCGATCACGGAAGCGCGAGCGAGACGCGAATGGAAGGGGAGAGGAAATTGGAGGTATTCGGCGTCCTGATTCCTCGTCACGCTGCTGCCGGGAGTGTCAACCGGGAGCGATCGCGCGCGTGATCCTCTGCAACACACCATTGATCCCACCCTCAATCCACAAACTCGAGCCGAAGCGCTTGAAACGGAAGGAGGTGAGCGTGACGCCGCGCCGTGAATAATGTCCCTGTGCGTCTGCCATTCGCTTTGGGTATTTTCGCGTGTGCGCTCTTTCCGGCTCTCCATATCGTATATCATTCCGCTTAAGTTTATCGCACCATGGATGCACCGGTGAGAATACGATTCTACAGGTTGGTGTGAAGTGCGGTAGAACGGTAGAATGTACGTTCCTGTTCAATTAAGAGCTCTTGTTCCATAATTTCTCTTTCATACGTATAATTAAATTAAAATACACGGTTATATATTAAGTTTCATTTTTGTTATAAGTCTACGCGCAGTATTGTTTCCCCGTAATTTCGCATGATTGTTTCAAGCGGATATTTTCAAAGATAATATCCTGTATCTCTCTCTCTCTCTTCCCCTCCGTGATTTTATATACGTCCCGAAAGCTTTAAGATATACGGCCGGGAGACGTAAAGATTATGCTTCCAATTAGCGGGAAAAAATATCGGAAATGTGAAAAACAAAACGTAGTCTCTAATTTCGCTTATGAGCTTTATCAGAATGTCATGTCTGACACCATGACAGCACACCGCAAGCGGGGCCACGGGTATCCGAGGCAGCTGCTGATTTGTGATAAATGGAATCCGGGGAACGCGACAGGAGTGGGAATAGTATGCCCGTCGGGTCGTCCCGCTAATTACGGGGTGGCCTCGAATAAATTACAACCGAAAACGCCAACTCGTTTGTACACCGCCGCATTATAATTCCGCATCGTCGTTCTCGCCGTGGTCAGGAAAACGATAATCCATACGAAGGAACACAAACGGGGACCTCTATATCCTCGGCTTTGTCGAGAAGCGCGCAGATAACTCGACCTTTTACCATGTATGTGTATCGCGTGTGGTCGTGTGTGGAATATGCGAGGTATTTTATTTCCCAATATCTGCGCGAGATGTTTCGTCGTCGGATGTTTCAATTCCGGACTCACCGCGACCGGATCCCTCGGCCCGACAAATTGAATCGTGCGGAACATCGACGAGATCCAGTCGAAGATCCAGTTTCTTTCCACCACGCAGCTGAAATGATTTTTTCAGGAGCACAAGGAGACAAATTGAAGCGCGATAAATATCTAGAATTTAAATCCTATACGCATCACGTCCCTTTACACACAGTTCAATTGACTTTTCCAACAAGCCTCGATTCTCCAGCGAAAAGAGAATCTTAGGAAGACTTATATAGCTTGGAAAGTTCTCAAATAAACTACGATTCGAAGGCGGAAGCAATCATCCGTTTTTTAAGAAACGATAATAAAAGTCGAGAAATAAAGAGCGGGACCTCGTTGGCGAGTCAACGAGATCCATTTGCAAGGATTAACTCCGCGAAATTGGACCTCTTTAAACGTAGTACAGCTCGCGTCGGAATAATAAGACTCCGGCATTATTCCGTGTCGAATGCGTTTTCACTCTCTCCCGCGAGAAAAGAAAAAAAAGGGAGAGACGCAGGCGATCTGCAAACGCCGGCTTTTATCCGGCTCTCCTGATCCCCCGAGTATACTCGACGACTCCGACTCTCGATTACAACTTTTTATTGCATTTCCATTTCATCTCTCGCCCAGCCAAGCAAGGAGTGGAAACTCTTGCGAGCGAGCACCGGAGTGAGATTGAAACGAATGCGTTTTAAACGTGATTATTGCGCCATGATGTCTTGGACAGATTCAAGAGGAAAGCGGACGTTCGTGATATACGACTGCGACGCGCGGCACGTCACGAAAATATCGCGACAGTAATTTTAACCAAGAGATAGTTTCAGTAGATAACTATACTCTCTAAATTCTTTGAAGTGGAATCTCTCACTTTATAGAATGAAAATTGAACCAGTGCTGAGAAAAGTGGCTCAATTTTTAATCTTAAGAGTAAGATTTCACTTTTCACAGAGCGAGATTCACTCTAAAAGTTTTAGATTGCTTAATAATCTAGAATAATTTTATAAACGTGTACACTAAAAAAATATATTAAATTTTAACACATAATTCTTGGAATAATGTAAACATTTACATTATTCCATTTACGGTTAATAAATATTTACTCAATAAAAATTATACAGTTTTAAATCAAATTACTATTTTTTTATCAAATAAATATAGGTTTACATTTAAATAATATATATATTTACTCAGAATCGAGGGATAAATCGCTGAGGACACTGCGGTGTATAGATTTGGAGCATTACTGGGTATTACTGGACATTAGTAAGCATTATTTATAAAGAGAATTGTGTATTATAATAAATAATATGAGATTATACATTACTATGACATTAACAAATATTAGTCGACATAAAAATTAAGCATTACATGGCATTAGTAGGCATTGGTGTATACAATTTTGCTCAGCGGTTTATCCCTCTCGCTTAAAGTTATTTATAAACAAATATTTATTAAGATTTAATTTTTTTTTTCAGTATCGCTAATAAATCTAATCAAGATAAAGCAGCAGTAATTCATGACACAGCAGCGTAGGACTTTAAGTTCCAATTTACGCAGTTACCAACATCATTTTATATTCCTCAATGGTATCTGCATATCGAAAATGAAGAAAACGAACGATCGATGGTTACGACTGTACGCCTTCGCATCTCGAGATAATAAAGCGAAGAGGCGGAACACCCGCCGCATCACGTTGCTATTATTTATTGAGTTAATCTTGGACAAACACACGTATATACAAACACACGCACGATTTATTTTTCTCGTTCTTTATTTTCTTCTGTCTCTCTCTCTCCCGCCCCGCGGCACGCGATAGACGTGTACGAGGAGCATCAGAAGTTCCAACGCTACCGGAAGCTACGATGAGATAGCGCTAAGGGCAATTTGTCGGAGTGAAAGATATAACGCGTATCCCACCTCTCCGCAGGGCAAATCTTACGACCGAACACACGCACTCTTCGATGCGCACGCGTGATTCCGTTGAACAATGTTGCGGGAGCCGCTATACGACATGATTGATGAAACATATCTCACGGCGGAAGGACTCGTGAAATCCGAAGGCTAGAACAATTCCTGGGCGCAGAGAAAAAAGAAACCGTTTGTAACCGCTATAAGTCGAGCATGTATAATCGGGAGGCTTCAATTTGTTCACTTAACATTTTGAAATTTTTGTTCTTGTCCATCAAATATAAATAAAACAGAGGTAAATATATCAGGATGACAATACACACATCAACAAGTATACAACCAAAGCCACGTTTGCGCACCCGGTAGCTTACCCTCCTTGTCGATGTCTCCTTTTTCCAAGATAATTCGGGGATGAGTAAATCCCGCTATTTACCACGATAAACGGGGCGTGAACGATATTTGCAAGAGAAAGAAAAAAAAGTAGAGGGAGAGAGAAAGAGGAGGGCAGATGGAACGACGGCAGAGACAACGAAACAGTAGCAGCGGCGAGAATCTCTGCCTGCATCAGCTCTCTCTCTCTCTCTCTCTCTCTTTCGTTCTATCTATCTTTAGAGGCGGTCCAAGGAGGTTTCCGAGCATTCAGAATGCATTTTAGCCCATCATTGGGGCGAGAACTGTCGCACAACCGAATGTCGGCCACCCGTGGCGATCGACGGGGGCGTGAAATCGGGCACCTCTTTAAACGCGAGGTGACACCCGCGGGGCGATTATGCGACAACGATGACGACAGGAGCACACCGATGAAAATAGAGTGCGGTGCCCTTTCAGACACGGTCAAGCGTGCCGAGCGCGAGAGTGCAGCGCGTGAGATATTACGACAGGGCGATCGCTCTCTCGCTCTCGCTCTCTCTCTCTCTCTCTCTCTCTGAATCTGAAACCCGCGGGTTGTACCATGGACTATGCGGCGCGTTAACCTGAACAAAACATTGCACCCTCGTTTATCGAGACGAGCAATGTATTTTAATATCGCAACTGTGGAGAAATTCATTAGTTTAATGTAGGTCACGTCGTGGGTGATTTAACGGAAGTGTCGAGAGAAAATTAAATTGAGAGAGAAGAAACGAACGGACATGTTTGTTATTAAAGAACGCGCGGAATCTTGTAGGGCTGAAACTCTATCCTGCAATTTTATAGTTTCGAATTTTTGACAAGTCCGACAGACTTCGCCGTTGCTCGAGTATATAGAGTTGAATACATATGGCGCGAGCACGGAGGAAGGATGACTCCAATTTCTGAAGGAGCGTACTGGCAATCGAGAGAGACGACGAGCCGGAATCGAAGGGGGCGTGTGTTATTAACGTGAAGCACATACGGTATCCGCGACGCGCGTATTCTCGATCCCCGCGGCCGGCAGCCGCGTTTACCACGCTCGGCGAAAAAAAAAATGCGTCGCCGATAAGCATCCCGGCGCCGTGCGCCGGATAAAAAGGCCCGTCTATAATAACACAGTGTCTATCTGAAATCCCCCGAGTCGAACCGTCGCGCGGCGCGGGCAAATAACCGCGCGTCGCGCACAATCACGATGCCCGCTCAGGTATTGCCATTACCGTGCCCGTGGGATTATTTACGGTTACCATAACTCCTAGGCTCCGTCGCGCTTAAGATCTTTAAGAGGTCCGTGCACACATATACGCGAATGGGGAAAAAAAAAAGCACGTGTAACCACGGACGATTTATTCACGCCAGCTGTGTTTTAGGACCTTCCTCCGCGCGAAGGACGCGTGAGTCTCGCATTTACCAAATTATATGGCTAATCATCATTAGTGACGCAATTTTCGCGACGCTAATTTCTTAAGTGTTAGTTTCCCTTCAATCTTGTTAACGCTCTAACCCCCAAATATATATCTATATTTCTCTTCTCTAAATTATATACAATGCAATATAAAGAATGTGATTTTCAAAATAATTCTCGTCGTTCGACGATCTCTCAGAGTATACTCATCGCAACTTCTTGAGAGGCAATGAGGAGTATGAAGACTCGTACATACTGCCTACATACGCTTGCGTCTCGCCGTGTGAACAACAACGTGACCTTGTGTACACGACAACGTGTTATAAATGCGGGTGTCAATCAAATTGCTGTTACGAAATAATCAACGTATACGTATAAGATAAATGTACTATTCTATTAATTAGATATTGTAAGATAAATGATTAGCCATTATCGTTTTAAATTAAACACGTGCATTTGACGCATAAAATGTACCTTTTTGATAGAGAAAATATTTATGTAAATAAATGAATTATTGTTACATGTTACTAAATGTTTATGACCCGAGGAATTACGTGTGAGTTTAATAATTCGATGGAATTCATCATAAAAAATGCGACTCAATTTTTTAATTTATTGTGAAATCAAACAATATTTCATTCCTGTTGGTAAACATTTTGTGAAACAATAATAAAATGAATAAATAAATTTTTTAATATTTTCATCATATGTAAAACAAAAATAAACTTGATTATTAAACCTAAATTTAATAATTCTTTTTAAGTAGAATAATTAATAAATTAATCAAACTTTTCATAAGAGAAATGATTTAGTAATTTGCATGTAATAATTAATATTTACCATTTTGTCCATTTGCGAATTTCAGTTGATTTTTCTAATGTACATAATGACGTCAAAGGGAAAATCAGCTGAACAGCAAAAATCGATATTATCCGAGTGTGTGACAATGAATAGGGCGACATATAGAATTTTTTTTATAAAGAATTTCTAATTTTTATTATTCCTTAGAGTACACTATTAAAAAAAACTGTACCGGTAATTGCAAAAGATTACATACCCCACATGTAGTGTGTACTTTATTTACAATTACTGTACGGTTTTGTATTAAAAAATCAAAATTAAAAATAACAAAATTAGCACGCCATATTTTCAATTTTAGTTTTTTATTATATAAAAAATACAGAACCTTTCTTTATTTTCATGAGAAACTATACTATTATGAAAAGTGCTACCGGAACTGTTATTATATTTTTTCATGTTAATAAAATATCATGCTGACTTCACAGATTCCGAGGAAAACGCTCGTTACTCGAGGAAGTGAGGGAATTGCGAAGGTAAACGCTGATGCGTTTTTCCGTACACCGTCTTATGGACGTCAAACGAAGAAGATTCATACATACTGTATATATAATGTAATATCGTTGACACGTTAGTGTCTGCCATTCCGCGTAAGAGACGCGTCGTTTCAATGACAATCTGATTCTCTCTGTTAGCGTAGCGAACAGAGTTGTGCGAGAAGTCTCGGTCGCTGAAAAGCTCCGAAGCTGGTAAGAGGTACGACGGGATGAGAAATAATGCGATCGCTAATTATCGTGCTAGGATCCTCTCGGACGTATAAGGCGGGAAGGAAGATCGCGGTAGACGAATACGGGTTGTACGAGCTGTCCGCGTTGAGACGAGCGTCGAGAGGAGGAAACGAGTTCGGAGTGCGCAGACGGAGGGAGGTACGTCGGTCGCGTAACGCCTTGCGATTCTCAGCATCTAGGATCGAATTCTTTAATAATTAAGGTGCCTCGTACACGGCGAGACACCGCCGTGGACGGTAAAAACGGAAGTTCTCTTCTAGACGGCGCTTGCCACAGAAACTCGATCGATATTTCGCTAAAGGTGAATTCCGTTACGGCACTTCGTGACATTATAATGCGATCGACATTATGACGATGATACCCGAAATGTTATTTCACAAATAAAACTGCAGAAATTGCAAGAATAAATACAGATAGTTTAATAAGATTGAATAAAAGTTGATCTTATTGTTCATTTTTCTCGCGTACGTCACCCGTGCCGCTATTCTTTTACGAAGTTTCCAGGATGCATCGTCATTGTATATGAACGTATGCTAATGTTTAAACGCACGAAAGCTTAAAGAGTGCACGCGTAACGCTAATGTGCTCTGGACTGGCCGTATTAACGACTCGCGTATTAACGACCTCGCTAGGTGCATTACAATGTCGAGGGCGAGGAAACTAATTAAGAACGCACGGGGATTCCGGAAAGAAGCGAACTCGCACGGTAGCAGTGCATGTTATCAGTTAAACGAGTATTAAATGCAAGAAAATTTAACGTTACCCACACGCCACTGTGATTATCAACGGCATTAGCGTGAAGTTATTAATGTGATGGCTTTATTACAAATTTCTAACATCCAGAAATAGATTGGATTAATGCATCATGAAAATAATTATGAAGCGCAGTATAAACCCATTTGTCTAAAATAACATTTTCGGTGTCAATCGACGAAAACGAGTATTAAAAACTCCGACTTGAGGAGTTGTATGTAATCCGTAATTAGAAATTCAATGAGTCTCACGGCATACTCGCGTCAATTGCATGCATTTAACTGTGCCTCTGGTGAATCGAAACGTCTTGCGTGCTCCACGTGCCGCAAACGCATCGGTTTGTTACGTGCGCGAGAGCGTGACCGAAGGAATAGGTAGGACGCGCCTTATTGTTAGATTATCACAATGTAACGTTCTCGCACGAACAGGATCTACGGTAAAACCGGGCGCCGCAATGCTTCCGCGTGGTCTCGCGGAAAAGTAAAAAATTGCGCAACGACATTTCTATAACGAAAAAAAAAAGAAGAAGAAAAAAAGAGTCGCGCGCGGCGAGTGCATTCACCGGTATGGCGCGGTTCAAAATAACGTTACGATTGCGCTACATGCGAATTAGCGCAATTAGCGTTCACGTCGACAGCGTCTGCGGTGAAACCGAAACGAGTAACCGCGAATTTCCGCGATATTTCACAACTGTAGAAATATGTATTAAACTCGCTCAAAGATACAAACTCAACTTTGAGAAAGGAACGCAAGAACTAAATGATAATCATGTAGTATACTTCCTTCTTGATTCGGAAAGGCATTTGAAGTAGGAAGACGAAATCTCACAATCAGATAAATTATAAAAAATACATGAGAAGCGTACATGGCAACATAGCAGTTCCGACGCGAAAGGATGTAAAGAAAAAGATCAAGGGGGAACGGACGATTCGTTGTATCGTGGGCTCACCATCTTTTTCGAAAGAATTTAATATATAGAATCATATTGTGCAGCAATTCGATACTTTCAAGTTGCTCCAGCGTCGTTTCTCCTTCTGCGTGAAATGAGGAAAAGTGCCCAAGTGGCAGACAGAGAGAAAAAGAAAGAGACAATAGAAGTTACGTTGGACGGATACAAAAAAGAAAGGTGGATGGGACAGGCGATTCCTCGAGTATCTATATGCATCCAACTCAACGCGTTGCCAACAAGCCGAGGAATCGCAACCGCCGCTTGGTATCATTAAAACGTAATCACTGTTCGCTAACCCCGGTGATGCTAATTTGTACGTTAATTAATGCCGAGTACCATTGTGCTCGCTTATGCCTACAGAAGCGATTATTTAGCGCGTTGCCTAGCGTTAGAGACTAGTAGGCGCATTCGTCCGCTCGCTCGCTCGCTCGCTCGTCGATCAACACGCTCGCGCTTCCTGTTTTCTATCTGAAACGATTACGGCGCGCCGTTTCTCGAGCGAGGTCGGTTCAATGTGTTCCCGCCATCATCGGCCGCCGTGAAATCCTGGTTATCGAGGACGCAAACGCGTGCGCATGCATCGCGTCGTGAAAGAAATGCGTGGTCGCGTCGGAGATTTCTTCTCCTCGATCTCTCTCTCTCTCTCTCTCTCTCTCTCTCTCTCTCTCTCTCTCTCT
>NW_017277137.1:29152-52708 GCF_001594065.2 Cyphomyrmex costatus | reverse complement strand
TCTCTCTCTCTCTCTCTCTCTCTCTCTCTCTCTCTCTCTCTCTCTCTCTCTCTCTCTCTCGAGCAAAATGTAGGTAGAAATCTTAACGCTTTGAGATACTTCCTGAATTACGTATCTCTATAGAACTGAAACTCGCATTTTTCTCGCAATCATAATGGACTGAGTGAATTTATGGTTGTTGAGAATGTTCTTCACATTATATATCAAAGTATATACACTGCAGATCTCCAGGTGTATAAAAAGTAGCTTTAATACACGTGTGTTGTATATACATACGTATGTGATCAATTTTCCGTGTAAAAATGTTACACACTATATACTACATACAAATGGATTCACACATTTAAGTGTGTAATGTAATATAATAGAGTAAGTTTTATACGGAAAACTAAATAGCACACATATATTAGTCATTTTTTACACACTTGAATTTGCAGCACAAGTGATAGAAATCAGTTTGAACGTCTCGCTCTGTACAAAGCTGAGAAAAAAAAAATCTTCGTTTTAGTGGCGCGATTCATTCTGTCGCGTTCGTAATTATAAACCTATTACGAGGATCGAACGTATTGTCTAGTCGAGACAAGAGAGAGAGAACAGCCGGTATCCTGCTATCCTTTCCGAGTACCAAAGTGCTCTTCTCGTAGGTGCTCGAACGAGGCGCGTGTTTAGTTGCAACCCGGACACGTCCGTTGTTTCCTCCCGAGACACTCTCAGTGCCTTTGCTTTCTCTCTCTCTCTCCCTCTCAGATGTTCTTCATTATCGAACGCTAAACGGCCGCTTCCCACGACAATGGGCTCCCTCGGCTACTTCTTTTGAAATTCCTTTTGTTCCTAGCGGCCACAATGATTCCCCTGCCTCGAGAGGACTCGGTGCGAAGGAGACGCAACCGTTGCTTCTGGATATTTACGGGGTCTCTCCTCGCCATCGAGATTCGTCGTCGTCGTATCCAGGCCATTCGGTAATTGGCATATTCGCGAAAGCGCAAGCTGCTGGTTACACGCTGATCGCGAGTGCAATTATAGGCAACAATAAAGCATTAACTCAGAGCTCACAAGTGCACTCTTCAACACGCTCAATGACCTCGCTCCTCCTAATAATGGTGTAATGTAAAAAAGATGTGCTTTCACAGAGAGCTATGGCCAGAGTTGGTTTAAGCTAAATACGATACTTGTAATTTAATCCTGAATTACTCAGCAAGTATATTGGATAAAAATTGAGCCGAGTTACAGGGAGCTAAGTTTTCCATCTTTATGCGTCGTGACAGCGCGTAATCCCTTTTTATCAGATAGCAATGGCAAAAGTCGATTTCAGATCGTACAGAATCCACCGTGATCGGCACACCCCTCCTCGATCGACGATATCGGTCAGCTGCTCTCTCATGTATTCTTTGTGCCACAGACTGACGGTGCAATTTCGACCCCACCTCCCGTAGCCGTCGAGGCGAGTTTTTTAGCGAATTTAATATTTATACCGAATGACTGATGACTATAATAAAGAAACGGGGTCGTATTGTTCGAAACATTTTTGTCATTGATCGATACGACGACGCTCCGCTCTGCGTTCCGACTGGCTGCTGGGAAGAAATGCTTTCACGTATACGTACTCCGTGGACCCTAACGTCGACAGACGAACCGTATGTTGGATATCTAGCGATCATTTTCAGATCTAAAAGTCGAGAAGCCAAAGTGGAAAGCTCTATCGTGCATCTATACCGTGCGAAATATATGCTTCGTCAAAGCGCTCTGCTTCTTTTCTTCGCGAATCCAATGTCAAAAGAATCTTTCACAAATTACATAAATGCTCATCAAGCTCGAACTTTTAGCAGCCATTCAGCCGAAACAAACGTGAGAGATACGAGGACACGATAAATTGAGACTATAACAAACGAGGACGGATCTGTTTACGAGAAAATTATCACGAAGGCCAGAGAGACGAAGGTGGTATCGTTTAACACACGCGGTTTAAAACACTTTCGAACATTCGTGCTGAAAAGCCAATGATGTATGATGCGGTGTTTTTAATGGTCCGTAGTCGGATACCTGCAGACTTCTTCCTTCGTGCCGGTTATACACACCATGATCTCGATGTTTCGATCGAGACGAAATGTTACTCGATCCGCGTGAAATCGCGATTGTTCCATCAACGCCAGAGCGTTTGTACTTGCGGTCTGGCAAGACAAAGTCGTTTCCAGAAAGGAAGGAATCGAATCTCATACGCGACGACGCGACGTGTGGGTACGGGGCAATCATTAACGAATCATTATCGTTCCGCCCTGGCTTGGGGCCGGGACTGCGAGCTCTCGAAACAAAACCATTAATGATTTCTATTTGTATTCGTCCGTTTCGCTCGTTTCGTGAGAAGGAGGTGGAGGAGAGGGCCCCGGATCCCGGGACCAAGTCCCCAGTGAATTATGTGAGAAGTTAGCTTATTTTCGTTAAGCCGAACTCCCGCGGTGCGAACAAATCGTCTTTCGCTGCCGCTTCTCGAGACTGCAGAGAGCTTTGTTTTTCCTCTTATTCGCCCCTTTATGCTTTCCGTGCGCGATATCGCTTTCTCGCTCGCTCGTTTTAAACTGGCGCGAGGGGCATCGCGCGTCGAGTCATCGTCAACCTTTCGCCAACACTTCTCACCTGTCCACGTGTCATCGTCTATACACATATCAAGGAGTTATCCAACAAGATTCTTCGTTTCAATAAGAACCGTAGATCGTGTCTACTAATTATAGATGTGTTAATTAGCGTTTATCAATTTATCTCGGAGCAGCTTTATATGTTTATCACACATTAATGAGATACATTTATTACTATAATGCTCGCCAATATTAATATCAAGTATCGAGAAACGACGCACGAGATATCATTCCACGACGACGTCGACGACGACGACGATAGCGGCAGCGGCCTATCGCCTCCCAGCCCCATTCCCGGCTGAAAACAAATTTTAACGACCGACACACTGTTCGCGCTTTGCATCCCAATAGAGTATGGTAGGGAAGGTAAGACGGAGACGAGACGGCGACGTGGTGGATAGACAGGGAGCGAAGAACGCAGAATGAAGTAAAGTAGGAAGAGATGCGAGAGGGAAGCGGGGAGGTAGAGAGCGAGAGAGCGTGTTGCGTTTCGCGCGCATATATTTCGTTTTCTGTTGTTGCCTGAGAAAACAGACGGTCGGGCCATGGCCGACCATCGGCCCGTCAAAGTAGGGCCCTCCTCGTTCTCTTCCTTACACGTACCCCGGCCCCGCCGCAGAGAGCCCTTCCTTCTCTTCCTTAAAGCCGAGCGATCGCTTCTCTCCCCCTCCCTCCCTCCCTCCCTCACTCTCGCCGTTCGTCTCGACGCTCGGCAAGTTCCTCTCGTTATTTATTAGCAATCGCGGGAAGTGATGCGCCTAAACCAATATCATCAGAGGCGCCGCGCGCTCGATGTTGGCCCGTTGAGGCCAACGATGACGGTGGTAATGACGATGACGACCATGGCGTCGGGACGATTCTCCCCCCCCCCCTCTCCCTCCTCCACCCTCGTGGAATATCACAGCACGTATAGATGCACATATGCAGGCTGGTATATATCAGGCGCGCGTATCATCTGTGAAAACATCCCTGCTAATTGGCGCGTAATATTTATTGTAATTTCAAACACGTGAGCTCGCGCCGAGACCGCCTCCGTCGAGCGCCTCTCTCTCTTGTAGGAGCCTGTACCCCGTTTCCTGTGCCTGGTACCCGAGCGTTTTACGACCTCGTTGTACCGTAGATTTATATTTCTTCTCAATAGGCGATCCACATCGCGGACTCTAAACGCGAAGAAATTCGTTCGCTGACCTCTCGTTAACCTTTCGATACGCACCGCGCCATTTTTTTTATCTTGTGTTAAATAACAGAGATTTTTATGTCAACTGTACAGCGTCGATGTGATGATACAGAGATACTTTCAGCTTGCGACAGATCGACGTCACGCGCCGAAAGAACTCATCATACGAGATTATATATTCGCGAAAATATAACAATGTTAGAAATTGATACACGCGTGCAAGTGGAAGTATCCGATCACGAGAGAGGATATCACAGAGTACCATCACTATACTCCGGTGTTCCAATTTACATCAAATCAGGAAGACAAGCTGAGAGAAGAACTCGGGAGCGCAAGAATTGCCCACGTAGAGAGACAGGCCGAACGTTAGCGCGGGATTCTCTCTTTTTTTTTCTCCCTCCTTTTCTCTCTCCCTCTCTGAATATACCTGGATGTAACCTCGGAGGCACTGACAGAAAGCGACCCGCCCACAAAAGTAATCTCGCCCTCGGTCGAGAGAGAAAGAGAAAAAGCCACACCTGATTCATCAGCGAGGAATAAATCGAAAGACGAAAGAGCCAAAAACAAAACGATATTCACCCACCGCGCGTATATAGTTCCCGCTCTTTTCTTATCCCCCACCCTTTTACCCTTTGCGTATACTCGCTGTCTCACATTTTTGCCTCTCCTTCTCACGTGGTGCGCTAGGTAATTCCGAAATGATGCATCCCGGGATCGTCTCCTCCGCGCGTCTAATGCGCCAAGAGGAAACGAACGGACCCACGTGTGTAGGTGTAGCTCGCTTCTCTCTCCCTCTCTCTCGCTCACTCGCTCGCTTCCTCTCGATCGAGGCTCAGTCAGGTACGCCCCGACTATCCGTATATAAATTACCTTTTTAATTTCCCACCAAGACAAATGATTTAATTTATTCTATCAATTATCGATGGAGCGAGGCGCGGCGGCGGCGGCGTGAGGACGGGTGGGATTGGATTGGCGGGAGGTGGGCTTGTTTGGTTTTCATTTCGATTCGTCGATATCTGATCGGCAGTGAATCTCTTTCGCCCGTGTCCCTCGATCGGCGATCTCGCTCGTTCTCTTTCTTTTTTTTTCTATCTCTCTCTCTCTCTCTCTCTCTTAATACCCGATACGGCCTAGCCTTTCTTCTTTTCATTCTCCACGCTACTATGTTGCGTATACACCAAACGGCAGCCGCAGCAACGGCTTCTTGTTTGCCCGAAGCAGCCTCGTTCGATCGACCTCTAGCACCCTCCCGCCACTTGTTCAGACCTTTCGTCGCGAAGCGAAGAACAACCTCTCGGCCTCGTCCGGCCGATGAAACGTCTATTAACATGAGAAACGATCGGTGATTCGGAACGAAAAAAAGCATGTCCTCGCCTCGCCGAGATCGATCTCAAGAGTCGATCTCGCGCGGCGCGAAGGTACAGGTGAAAAAAGAAAAAAAAACGGAATGTTTCGCGGAGAATTACCGATGCGCCGAGAACGGTAAACCGCGTGCACTCGTGCGCGCGCTCTCGTTGCACACATCATGCGCGATATGCGCGGGGAAAACGAGATTTGACAAGGAAACCTCGCGGCCAGGCCAGGGAGGAGACGATCGAAGCGTAAGGTACACGTCCGAGACTGAAACGGCCATTAGGTACCGAATCGACCGGATGATGTATGCGCGTGTACATATACAGAGTGTACGCGCGGCCGATAAAAGCAACGGCGAAAAAAGGGGAAAGGCCGCGCGCATATATAGGTGCGCGCGCGGAAGACTCCAGGCCAGATGAGCAGATACGCATGCAACGCGCGAATTATGAGCACCAAGCCGATAAAATCGGGAACAAGCGCGCGAGCGGTCGCGCGTACAATGCGCCGGACAAAGGGCCGATGAGGGGGGGAAAAGAAGCCGCGTCGTTGAGACATATGTTTCCACGGGTAGACGCGGCCGAGACTGCTCTCGGAACCGGTTCGACGTGTATCCCGGACTCTCTCTCTCTCTCTCTCTCTCTCTCTCTCTCTCCCGGGCTAGGTCAGTTATTCAAAAACTGAAATATCGCCTCATTAACGGCGGCAGCTCGTTTGCGAACTTTCTTAAGGGAATGGAATATGTAGTTGCGCACCGTGCGTCATCGCTGGGTGTCGTCACGCCGCCACAGGTTCACCGGAAGCAGGATGTCGATCACGAGATTGGTCGATTTCACCAAAATCGACTTCCGAAAACATTCGACGCGCATCAACATGGATATGCAATTTTTTCAAATATAAATTGCATGAAAGATTCGTGAAATTAAAATAATTCTTCCGTGCTATATTATTCTCAGTCAATTCGTAATATATAATATAATAAATCTTAAATACAATGTAATTAAGCAAAGAGAGCCAGTTAAGATAAATTTAATAATATCAACAATACCAATGTGTTTATCTTAATATTAAATTAAGAATTTAGAGAATTATTAAATTTAATAATATTTTATAAATATATATTTTACAATTTAATCAAACTGCGTGCCAATTTTTTGATAATCTTAAAACGCAAGCCTATAAACTAAAACTGAATTACGTAATATCACAACTTAATCAACAATTTAATATTACTGATGTTAATGAGCTTTAAAAATACCGTAGGAAATGTATTAAAAATACATTTCACTGAAACGGTCCATTCTTTTTCAATATGTTATAAAATATAACATAAATATTGCGTGAAAAAGATCGACATAAAAAAATGTAACACATACGGTTTGTAAACAAACTGTCAAAAAGTATAATATTTTTTCAGTAAAATTAACATTTATGATATATTAGATTAACGTATTATATTTCATCCATCTCTTAGAATTTACGTTTTAAAACACGTTATTTATTCACTATCTCATAAATTGTGTTATTTCAAAACTAAAAAATATTTTGAAAAATATTAATTTGACACATAAAATATTTGATTAACATAATTTGTAACACACTGTGTTAAATTAATATTTGAATTTGTTAAAAATTCAACACAAAGTTTTAATAAGGACTTGAGTGGACCGTTTCCTATACACAAATGTTTCTACTGTATCTTATAGTATCATATACATGTGAGAAACACACCAATGAGAAATTGCCTTTAACGGTCGAATTGGATCTTAGGTGCTATTATAATTTCGTGTGATTTTATATATTACGTATGTAGTCTTTTTAAACCGCGCGCCGAACAATTTTTCGGTCTCGAAAAGCTACTCTACGAAACTACCGGAATAATATCACGAATTAAATTATCTACCAATTTAATAATTTTTATGCTCATAGCATCTTGGATCTTAATAATGTTAAATGAACATATTAAAATCTATGAATGACGTATTAAAAATCTGTAAATAATTAATTTATATTGCGAAAAATATTATCTCGGCCGGGAGTCGAACTCGGATCTCTGACATTCCGTGCGAGACTACATATACGTAATATATAAATTCACACGAAATTATAATAGCACCTAAGATCCAACTCGACCGTTAAAGGCAATTTCTTATTAATTGTGTTTCTACTGTTTAGAGAATTTATCATGAAAAATATCACCTCAGTAATATTAAACTCTTTGTCAATTTAATTTGTGATTACATAATTCAGCTTCAGTTTCGGATTGCGTTTCAAGACTGACAGATAATCAGTGCGCAATTTACATGAACTGAAAACATTTACACAAAAATATTATTAGACACCAAACATTCGTTTAATTGCATTGAACACTCCTCGGTTGACTTTCCCTTAATAATGTAAAATCTCTTGTAAAATACTGCATGATGTACCGAAGTATCTAAGTACGTGGTGAGAAATGAAAACGAAATGAAAAAGGGCAACGAACGCGGGAAAAAGGGGCAGATGGTAGGGTCTGCTTAGAGTACCGCGGTCAAGGGAGAAAAAGAGAAGAATGAGAGTAAGCAACAAAATATCCGCGCCAACAAAACTGCTCTCGTTCTCTCGAGCGACGACGGACGGACGGACGGACGAACGGAATGGAATTCTCCCGTTCTCCTATTTCTGCGTCTGCTTTCTTTAGCCTCATATCCGAAATTGGCCGAGCAGAAGATTCCCGTAAATACATCTCGCATGTATAGAATCCCCCAACATGCGGGATCAAGTTTATACAATGCTGATATTTCCGCGGGCAACGGTTGTCTAAACTCCTCTAGCGGCGTGAGATACGATCGAGTCAACGAGGAGCCGGCTGTACGTTCATATATTGTATATGTGGTTACGGACGAAACCGCGTATTAAGTTAACGGCAACACACTTGCGGATACGTTTAAGCGCGCGCGCGCGCGCGCGCGAGCTCCATCGTCAATACGGTTCTTCTCGCATCTCGCGGGAGTGCGGGTATATCTATCATCTGTCGATAGATAAATAATTCTGCGATATTACACGCGAGGCTCGCAGGTGTACAATCGTTTTCTGGCGTACCTATACACGTAGCTAGTGTATAATATTCTCGCCACGAGGACGTCTGCGATTTATCTTGCGGCCCGTTTTCGAGTACCCCGTATAGTATCCCAGATTACGCCCGAGACTCTTCTGCGATTAATCATCATTCCGCCGCGATTAAAGGCCCAATTAAGTCCCGTTTTTGCAAGTCTGATTGTCCCACGATCACCCGGCGTATATCGTAGACCACCCCCTTCTCTTGAAGTATATATATACGTACCCAAGCACGCACAGTGCTCGGTTAGCTTAGCCTAGGCCGGTCTTATCTCGCGCGATGTGCGCGAATTAAAATGTACTTTATGGCCTGTGTCAGGCGATAATAATCGCCCGAGACACCGCGCGAGAAATCCGCCGCCCCCGCCGCTGTCTTCTCGCAAGCGCATTCCGCGCGGTATGATACGCGCGCGCGGCGAATGCTCTTCGGGATTAAAAAGAAATCGGCGGCGCGTTCTTATCGCGATCGAAGAGTACGATCGCGAGGCACGTTGGAAAACGTAAAGTTAGTAATTGAAGCAATTTCAACGGCCTACGGGCCATAACTTTTCTTGCAAAACGTCACGATCGTGCACAATCATCCTATAATTTATTCGCAGCGCGATGCGGTTCGATCCTGCGCTTCTTGTCTGCGGTATACGTATATGTATGTATAACGTATACCGTAACGCCATTAGAGATTAAATCGTTTAATGCACTTGGATTTTTCATCGATCGATAAAGACATAAACGGAATTTCGGAGTTGGCGATCGTTTCTTGTGTTTGACGATTAAACCGCGAGCCGAAACGCCATCACCCGCGATCGTTTCCTCCACTTTTGCCGGATAGCTCTGCCCTGAGAAGACGCCATAACGAGCGACGTTGATAAATAGCGAACGCTTTCGAGAGCCAGAATCCCGCGTAATTACATGCCTATGCTCGCTGGTGGATACTCGCCGTGCGCAACAGTCAAGATTCTCAGCGAACGGACTAAGTTTTGTTCGATTCTATCTCAATCGAAAATTATCCTCGACTGTTCTCGATATTGACATTATTAATTTAAGTTGATAACTATAATAACTATACTCCCAGATAGTACAGAGAGTTCAAAAAGAATTCAGGTGTAGGTCACAAATTCTGAATTCCCTTTCTAAAATGTTTTGAAAAGAATTCTTGTTGCATCTGAAAATAAACTCGGAATTTATGACATATAATTGAATTCTTTTTGATTCTTTTTAAACTGTCTCTCTCTCTCTCTCTCTCTAAACTATCTGAGCTATGAATTAACAATAACCTGAAATTGGTTCTTTTTTTAATAAACGCACAATTTATATAATCTCCGAAATGTAATGATATCCTTTCATTTCTCGGGCAAAGTTATTAAAATTCTTTCTTAACTCCCTGTCATTTGCTGCTGCATCCGCCTTAATTAATTCACTCTTATCGCGCTCGGGTCCCTCGTCAAAGCGACAAATACAGCGAGCACCTGCCTTCGAAATCGTTACCAACGCGATCGGTGAACCGATCGAATATATCGGCGCAGATAACGCGTTATCCACGCCACTGCGAATACAACGTGGTCGGATGTATCAATGTCAAGCGCTAATAACACCTCGACTGCTCGTTCACGGGCCCCCGAACTGTGTGTAACAACAACGGTTGGCAGCTAATTCCGAACAATGATATAATTACATATTATTCATCGTTATCTCGAGTGTGCGCGGGGTACACAGCGAATGAATTAAAAGATTGCGCGTTACACTACGATCACGTTAACGTGACCGCAACGACGCACGATGAGAAGTAATCTATGAGACACTGGAAAATGTAAATCAAAATGAAACTTTTTCGTCGAGCGTAAAGTAAAAACTTTCTGGCAATCGCATAAGAAATCCATCGTTCACATACAATCGCCGATCAAGATTAAAAATTAGGTTTAGCTTAAGGCAAAAAGATATGATCCTACCATCGTTAGTCAGTTCTTTGAAGAGCGCCCGATTGCAATTAGAAACTCAAATAGCAAAAAAAAATCCAACAGCAAATTCAGTTGGACGCACTAATGCACGCACGCATATTAAAGCCGTTGTACACTGATTTAATCTGTGTAAAAGTAAAATGCAAATATTTCGAATTATGATACACAGCTTTTATTTAACAGCATAACGAAATATGTATTAAGAATTTCATAGTTTGATTCATCTTTATATTTATATCAAACGCACATTTTTATGTCAATAATACACCATGGCATTGAGTGCATCCAATCGAATTCATTCACTATATAAGATCGAAATGGCTGGAGTGGATTATTATTCGCATTTTTTCGGTCATCGTCGAAGAGGTCGTAGACCGAATCGGTTCGTATTATATTTGCATGCTGTTATGCTTGGATTAGGAGTATAGTATGCACACGGAGAGCGCCCCTCCTCTTCCTAAGCCAATCTCGTCGGGATCACTTAGATCGCAGAGAAAGAGAGAGAGAGAGAGAGAGGAAGGAAGATGAAATCGGATGATTCACTCTACGAGATTGCACCAGAAATGGCGTGCCGGTTTAGAGCCGGTTTCCTTCGCCGGGCTCTCCGAGATCGCGATGCCGTGTTAATGAAAGGGCAATTTCGACTGATGCCAAAAACGATTCGGACTCGAGTCGCGACTGTCGAATGTGCATATTTCTGCCCTAACTTAATAGCCCGACAAACTCGTTGATTTAGAATATAAATATCCTTGATTACGCGATATCGCAAGATCGCAAAACGTACCGCGATTCACGATAACAATCGTGTACATTACCGCTCGTATTTTAGAACTTTCCTAACACGCGATCGCTCATTTTTCCTCACCCAAAAGATATCCGATTTTCAACGACAAATCCTCAAACGGACTGCATGCAAACCGTGCAACTTATTGTTAGATAAATGAACCACCATCCAATTCTAGATTCACACATAACACGATCGATAACAGTTATCGGCGGTTATTCTGCCTTCCTTTTCGAACTCGCTCTCTCCTGCATCGTCATCGAGAAGAAGCTATCAAGAAGAACCTAGAGGCACTATAACTTCACCATGGATTCTCGCGTAACTTGCTCGACCGATATCTCCTAGTCACGCGGTATTTATCCCGTAAGCCTATATATTCGTAACTGCGTGCGCGAAAGGGAAAAGCGCGTAAACGGTCGCGCGTAAAACCGAAACATCCGCGATCGACGTACACAGAAATAAGAAAGAAAAAGAAAGAAATAAAGAGAGCGAGAGCGAGAGAGAGAGAGACGATGGGCCCCACGGAGGAACAAGGAGCGGAATACCAAGGAGAAGAGGTGGCATGCGTGCATCACGCGAGCGGACCGCACGCGTGTAAAGATGGCTCCTCGCCCGACAAACCGGCAAACGCCGCGCCGGTCGAGTTGGCTGACTGGGCTGACGAGTCGCAGCCTGGGCACCCTTCAAGGGTATATCACAGGGGCTATCAGGCGTCCATGTACGTAAGATCGACTCGACATCGAGTGTAGGGATCATTACTATAGGAGCAGCTACCCGAGAGCCCGATTTTGATTGACGCGCGACGTTGCGCCAAACTCAGCGGCACGCGAGCCAAACAGACGGTTTCACTTGAGCTGCCGCTGCCTCCACACGATCGGCACCGATTTTGCCACGGCAAAGTCGCAAACAATCGCGACTTCGGCGCCATGCAGCGTGCTAGAACGCGGCACCGAGACGCGTTTCGAGAACCTGCACCTTCACGTCGTAACCATCGCGATCGTTTACAAACGAAGAAAGTAAATTACAGGCTGCTCCATGATGCTAATCGCGACGTTTGCGCAATCGATCCGAATAAGCATATATATATATATATAATAGCAAAACGAGCGTATACGAGTTCTAACAACGACTTGATTCCTCTTAAACGCCCAAGTTCTAACTGCCACCTAGCTTCTCGGGTGGTCTCGTGCGTCGTTTAATTACCGTGTGTAACGAGTTGGAGTGGCTAGCGTGCACACGAAGGCCCCCTCTCGCGAAAGGGGTGCGATATGCTCGCTGACGTCGTCCACGAATCACTCGAAATTACCGAGTATCGTTGTGACAGGCCGCCTCGCGAGAGACGGAAAGGGTGCCTTTCGTGCAGTTTGCATACAGCCGCTCGACCACTGTCGACGAAAACTTGAAATTTATTCGGACTACAGCATTCCAACGTAAGACGACGACGACGATTATAATGCCACAGCGATATTACCGGGTGATGCATGATTGTGGCAATTACGCAACGCCACCGACCAACGCGGCGACATTTTTGCAGATTAAGAAGCTCTCTGGCGTCGTATATACCTTGCTAAATTCTACGCTTACAAGAAAATATACATCGGCCAATGTATAATTATCTAGTTGAAGTATTTGTTACTTAATAATAAATAATAATAATAATTGGAGCAACGCGTATCTCGTCGGAATATTTACCCGAAATGTTTCCCGTATCATTTCGGCTAATCAATCATTTATAAATTATATATATATGTTATATTGTGCGCGAAACAAACTCAGACAAACTACAAAATGTATAGTTCAACATTTGAATGACCATGACAACCTATAGACAAGACAAGCAGTTTACCTTTTCACAAATGACATAGTAAATAACGATATCGTGAAGATAATAACTCGGTCTAGGTACGCAAACAAACACAGAGGTACGGAATAAAAAGACGCAGAAGAAACTTAATCGTCTAATGCGAATCTCCACTATCGGATATGAGCGATTACGATAATAAGAAAGCAATATAGTCGAGGTAGGATTCGTACTGACCCTCGATCGATTCCGTTAAATCTGCGGCCGCATAAAATTGTTGCCGTAAAGGATTTACGGACCCGAGCGCGCCGGTAGCACGACACGTCCACGACGAGACCGGGCTACTATCGAGGCACGGCTTACTCGACGTGAACACGCGATTGCATGTATAAACGCGAGATTCTTAAACGTGTCTCTCGAGGGAGATGGTTAAGAGCTAGCCGCGTCGAATGTTTTCCGTAATACGGGACACGATAGCACAAGGAATCCATAAGACGTACAATATCGATTGGATCAAGAAAATGCTTTATCTCGCGATGTATGTATTTATTTATTACTTCGTGTAGTTCGAAGTCTTTTATCAGTCCGTTCCATATCATTTATAAATGAAACGTAATCGTCCTGATACAAAGGGAAGATTTTCAAGAGATTTCCTGATCTATATCAATTAATCAATTTATTCGCTTGAATTATTTGCGAATTTATGTTCGCGTTATTGCTACGTGTAATGAATATTCGCGTATAAACGCTTGACAGGAATTCCAATCTGGGGTAACGATAAAAACAGAGAAGGATTAAGGACCCTTGTTTCGCTCGGTGAGCTGTTGCTAGGTTTCACCAGCCTATCGCCGGACGAGTGAGAAAGATGCGCTCTTGTGGGGATAGTTCTTTACGAGGGTGGCATCGCAACAAGGGGAAACGATGAAATGGGACTCGTGTGTACCGCTGCCACAATCAGCTGTTTTAATGTAGGTCACTGGCTCGCGCAGAAACAATCGATTTTGGCTCCTGCGATGTGATGCGAGGGCCAATGTTAAAAATATGTAACGCAACTCGAGCTGATTTCACCAACGTTCCGGTCAATGCCGTTAATCTAGTCGTCTGTCTCGAAAATCGATTTGTACAGGAAGATTTTATTGCAAGCCAATCGAACAGCCTACATTCGATTACCATGTAAAAATTATTTATAAAAATTTTATAGGTATATTTTTTGCGCAATCTGAGGAGATCATTGAACCTGCATATATCTCTTATAATAGAATAAGTATAGAATAACATAACGATGAAGAACATTTTGTATTTGTGTCGAAAACGCGGTCCACTCACGTCTTTGTTAAAATTTTGTGTTGAACTTCACACAGCAAACATATGTATGTACTCAATTTCAATCAAGATATTTCTTTAAATGTTGGTCACGTAAGTTTTACTGAATGTTATATTACTTAATTTTCACTAATTTTAACGGAACTTTTTATTACACAATTTTCATCAATTTAATAGAATCTCACACATAAGTTAAAGCACGGTTCTTTACAGATACTACTAAATGACAGTTTGTGTATCTGGTTAAATATTTACAAGTGAAATTTGAAGGTCCAACATTTAAGAAAACAATTATTAAACTCTCATTATACTGAGACTGACCCAAAATATTCAGAGTTGAAACATTTATATCACAATTTTTTATGAAAATAAAATATATGAAGATACACTCGTCCAACCTGTGTCGGCTCTCATTGGCTTTATATCTTATCAGTTTATTTGAATTTTTAACATTCGAATGTGTTAATTTAGTATAATCTTATTGTGTTATTTAAAAATCTTCTATATTAAATTGATATTTCAACATTTCTCTAGTATAAAAAAAAACATAATTTATGAATAAATAAACAATAAGTAACATAAAAATAAATGTATTTTAATACGTAAAGTCTAAAATAAATATGAATGAAATATGTGTTAATTTAATATATCATAAATGTTAATTATATTTAAAAGATATGCTTCCACAGTTTGTTTACAAATTGTGTGTTGATATTATCTTTTTTGTAATAATTTTTTTACATGATATCTATAATACTTTCTCTAACATTTTCATCTTGTTAAATTAACACAAAGATTTGAGTGAACCGTTTGGAATACCTGAAATGTGTTAAATTTAACAGAAATTTTCCAACAATGTAGAAACGTTAGAAAATCAATATTGCTAAAATTACATATATATATATATATGTGTGTGTGTGTGTGTGTGTGTGTGTGTGTGTGTGTGTGTGTGATGCAATACATGTATTTCAAAATAGCGTGCGAATCGTACGTCCTGCAAAAGAATCGATTTGTCTTGTATAATAATACGAGAAACGACGGGAGAAATTAACTCCTGCAGTTCAATCAAACCGTATCCATCGACCCATCATGATTGGCGAAAATACACGTTAACGGCACGGCAGGAAATACAAAATACCAAACGCCATATCGATGCAACAGTCGCGTATTTAACGCTCTAAATTGGGAGCCTTTCTCAGGTTCCGTCGAGCGCACGGCACGATATAGAAGAACGTATCGAGGAACGCCGAAAGGGAAACGCGGAACGGGAGCCTGGCGCCATTGCGCGATACAATACGGGGCCTCGATGACTTGCATTTGTATCTCACCATCAAGGCCCCGTGATTATAGCCATGGGCCCGCTCGCATCCTGCTCTCTCCCGGCTCTCGTCTCCTTTCTGGACGTATCGTATACACGCCGGGTTCCCATCGTCCTCGAGAAACGATCTCATCTTGCCGCATGCAGACAGTCGGCAGACGATGCAGATCGTGATAATAATATTGTGACTTTATCGTCACGCGCAGCCAACACACACATACTCTTCTCTCCCCGCCTGCGGATGCAAATTAACGCCCTCCTTGATTGCTTCGAATTGCGCAATTAGAATCAGGCAGCATTCTGCGATCAGTAGAGACGCTTAGCGACCCGTTGAGTACCCGAAAGAAGAGGATAATTGAATATTTCAAATTGAATTCAGAGAAGATACAACATAATTGCGTGTATTTTAAACATTATGAGTTTTGTGTGAAGAGAGCGGAAAAAAAAAATAAAAAAAACTTAAAAGAAATGCCTCTACATCTCGCATCTCTCTCGCTACATCGGTCGGCCATCTTTGTAAGCGTTGTACGAGCGAACAGCAGTGTTAAAAAAGAGGGAAAAGTACGGAGAAACAACGAGAGAAAGAGCGGTAAGGTGGATGGGTGGGTGGGTGGGTAGCTCGGTTTTAATCCTTCTTGTTTGTCTTTGCATTAATTATCCAGAATTAAGAACGCTGCCCGGCCGCGGCGCCGCGCGCAGCCGGATTACTGGCTTTATTATTACTTGTTGCAGATTATTAATTACCGAGAATTACGAGCGAAGCACGGGAGTAGGCTGGGTGGTGATGGTGGACGGGGATGAGGAGGGGGGAGGGAGGCAGGGGGGGAGGACGGATGCTGGGAAGAAAAGCACCCCTCTCGGGTTTGTGTTTTCAATTAATTTCCGTAAATTAAGAACGATTGTAAGAAGAGATTAGTGACCGCTGCTGGCCGTGCTTGGAGGACTGTGAGGATTCTATAAATGGAGAAGACCGCTCCGGTTTCTCTTCAAAGTGGCGTCGAGTAATTAAACAACTCGATAAACAACTGTGTACAGCTGTTAAACCGATGAATAAACGAATAAATGAACGATCCTCGTGTTCTGACTGTATCATTAAATAGCTCGTGTATATATACGTGCTCCGAAATAGCCGCGATAACCACCGACATCCGAATACGTTATGATGCATTTGAATTTTCCAATCTCGAGACAGGTGGAACAGAGTTCCCACTTTTTATCAATAAAAAAAACGAGTGCGCGGCTGTGTTTCGTTACTATATATTATAAAGTTCAAGGCTTATCCAGCTCGCGGTTTTTTCATCGATTGGAGTTTCCTGAATTATTCTCACGATACTAACGCACATAGTAGCGGCAAACGTGTTCGTTTTCGGTTATAGGATTAATCGACAAGCAGATTTAATGGAGAGACACGCGCTCACGCACGCACGCACGCACGCACGTCGTGGGTGAGTCTACTAGCGCGTGTACATACGTAACGGCGGCAACAAAACATACGCGTATATATCTCGATGAAAAGTAATGCTAACAATGGGGTCATGCGAGCCTTTATAATATCACGCTGGCGGCCCAATTCCCCGTGCAGGATACGTAACGGGGAAAAAAAGGCCGAGAGGCCTGCCAGCTGCTGTAAACGATACAATTACCAGATAGATACGCGTTCGTATACAGAGAGGAAGAAAGAGAGGGGGAAGAGGAGAGATGATACAGTTCTCCACTCGGCGTCGCTGTAGCAAAAGAATCGAGCGATCCCTTTTCGAGACGTCCGTCAAATAATATCGCGACGCTTCCCGAGCATAGCCGCGGAGAGATGAGAGAGAGAGAGAGAGAGAGAGAGAGAGAGAGAGAGAGAGAGAGAGAGAGAGCACAGTCGCGTTCATACGAGGACTTTACCGAGCCCTATTTGTGTATTCGTGCAGTTAACACGAGCGCATAGATATTAAAAGCTTACGTAGCCTATAACCACGCATCGGCGCACGGCAACAACCAGGAGCTGGGAGGAGCGAGCAGAGGAAATAAATATTAATAACGGCTTTCTGCTGCCATCTCTCTCTCTCTCTCTCTCTCTCTCTCCCTCTCTCCCCCCTCCTCCCCTCTCCTCACCCCTCTTTTCATTGGTTCTATTCTCTATATATACCCCTCCTTTCTCTCTCTCCCCTTTACCACCTCTCTCCCCTGTGTCTCTCGCTCTCTCACAATATGTCTGTGCATTGTTAGGGCCATTACGGGAGCCAATTAATCTATGCACAATTTTATAATTAAACGGCTAATAGCGCATAGAATTATAGTCCAGGGCCGCGCGCACTCCCACGTATTTTCAGCTGGCTGTTGTTGTACCGCGCAGAGGTATGGCGAACAGTACGCTGTGCTCGATAGGAAGAAGGAAGAATGAAGAAAAATCGCGCGTTGTCCCTTTACCCTCCGTGTGTGTCTTCTATATACGTATGTTTTTTCTCCTTTTTTTTTTTTTCCTTTCTCTTTGTCTCCTCGTCGCGACCTCTTTTCACGAATTCCCAATTAGAGACTCGATTCTGAGGAGGCAGAGAGTTTGCGATCGTTCCTTGCGTTCGTCCGACCGAGTTAGGCAAATTAATTAATATAATTGACTCGTCTCGTTAGCTGTGCACAACGCGGCCACGTTATTATTTTCTTGCCGATTATCGTAGGGCTCGCATCGACTTATATGCATGATATACGACGCGCGCAATTATTGCAGTCGATTACTTTTCAGCGTCTAACAGGAATATCTGTCGGCGTTCACGATCAGATAGTGTGACCTCCCGTCTCGGATTCGCGTTTTAAGGACGTGCTCGAACGATGGCATCTATCCTGGAGAGGAAGTCTCGCGATAAAAAGTAACGCGGTATTTAAACGTACACTATGCCGCCATATCGTGCGTTTGTTAACGCAGCGCGTTAACTGTAATTCAAACTATAATTCGTCTGCATTCGTCGTTATCGCCTGGCATTCCTCGCTTTTTAACACTATTACAGTATTACTGGTCATGAGCACGAAATACGGGTCGTTCGGACGGAACAGCGCAGCCGGTGCCGCGCTGTAAACCGCAAGAAAAATCTCCCTGAATTATTGGTGCGGTTCTGGGCGCATGCTGTTGCATCGGTCCGATAGAAGAGGCGCGCGGGCTCCACGTAGGTGTGCAAGTGCATGCGCGCGCGTATTACATCGTCCGCGTGCGGGTGTGTGGTTTGGTTCGTCGTAGATGTGTACGGCACGGCCGTGTGTACCCGTTGCTGCCGCTACCGTTGCCGTGTATTATCAGAATGTAACGACGTCAACGTTACACGCGATCGTACCGCACAAAACGATCGTGTCGCAGCCTCTTGATCATCCCGTTTTTCACAATCGCCGTTTCGCTTTTCCGCAATCTCGTTTTTTTTTTTTTTCTTCTCTGCGATCGGAATATTGAAAGACCAGTTGGAAACAAGTGTTCGAGGATTTTGAGGGCAAGCTAAAGAACCAAAGGCCAGGTTGAGAGAGAGAGACAGAGAGAGAGGTTCTCTCTATTTTTGAGATAACGCGACGCAAAATGTGAATATAATCTGATGTGAATTATATTTCTAAATACATCATCAATATATTAATAACGAATTGAAAATTGTTTTTCATATTAGATATTAATCTCGATGTTAAACGATACTTTAAAGATAGAATTCTAAAACCAGAGGAAATTATTCAAGAAACAACAGCAAGCCTTTTCACTTTCTAGATCATAATATACTATTTCTAACGAAAAGAGCAGAAACGTAAGATTATAATCTAGAGATGTAATAGAATATCGAGGAAAAATGGCGATTTTTACATCGAGCCCGAGTTAAAAAATTTGATAGGAAGGAAGAATTTGATTTGCGAGGAAGAAAAATCAAGTGAAACGACGATACGTATAGGTATCTTCAGGAAGGCGAGACCCGCACGAGCCGACGGCTCGCGGAACTCTGTTCTGTGACTGCGACTCGGGATTATTTGGATCCCTGCGATCCCTACGAGTTTCCTCCTTCTACCTCTCGCACTCGCTCTCTCCTTCTGGCTATCTCTCCAGCTCTTTCACTCCGTCCCTCGGGATATCCCTCGATTCCCTCTCTCTCTCTCTCTCTCTCTCTCTCCGTGTCGCGTTGAATCCGTTTCCGTTGTGACTGCCACTGCGCATCGCACGCTGAATAAGTATTGCCCATTCGCCACGCAATTCGCGGCTCGTCGCGAATACCGAAAAATCTCGGTTATATCGTGACAATTAAACATAAGCGGGGTGATTAATTTGTCAAGAGTGTGCGAAATAGAAATGTCGAACCTGTCGATTAAGACGCACGAAACGTGTTGATCGATGGGATAAAAGAGACGGTATCGAGAGGACAACAATTTCTCCGACGACCTTAAATCCCCTCGTTCCGTTTACCATTCCGTTTCGTCTGTCGTCTACCTCGTGGGTGGGGTGCGAGAGAGCTTGTACAACCAGGCTCTCTTCCTCTCGCTCGACGTTCTCTCTTTCTCTCCCTATTCGGGGGACGATTCATTCAGAGAAACTGCCGTGAAAGGGACACCTGTTGGCGCGGAAACTCGGTGACAATCCTAGAAACGAGGAGCAGCACGTGCCGCTGTGCCACACGACTTGGATATTTTAATTCGATCGTCGTACGAATAATTCGCACCAAATACTCGCTCTATTTCGTAAATATTATTTTACAAACAGCTGCGAGATACGTGTCTCTCGTTTTATAGCGCGACTATCTTAAATGCAAATAAAGTTATATCCCTAAAATGACATTCCTTTCAAACCAACAAAATGCAATTTCGCGAAGCAATTTCACGACGCATGAGGATCGCTCGTGAACTGCCTATTCGAAAAGGCCCGAGGGTCACCGGGAGCCGTTTTCGACGATGATCAAGTCTTAAGCGGAGCTGGTGGTAGGTGGTGCACAATTAAAGTATTTTTTGGCGGACTGGTAGCCAAGCCAAGGTACAGGGCGAAGATAAAGTGCTGCCCAGCGGCGACATCACGCGTTATTAATGTATGCGAGGATCGTAGCTTCCGTTCGTAGTAACGGCGCTACTCCAGAAGAAGCGCGTCGAGGCGTCCAGTATGTGAGCGTTATTTCCGGAATCTTCTCCTCCTTATCTTGTTATCGAAATGGACTGGCGTTAATTATGGCTAACAGTCGACAAACATCTGCTACTCGTCGCTATTATAGAGGCAGGATTTCTTTTCAGAACCGTTCAAAATATGGCACGATCGCCAAGAGGCAACGTCGAGGAGAAAAAATTGGTCTCGTCGAAATTAAGTCACGGTCTCGACAGAGCTCTAAAGGCCTATTATATTTTTCATCCTATACATATCGTATATAAAAGTCTCCTACAATAGACGTAACATATCTACTATTTTTGTGTGCGATATTTTTTTGTCGAGAGATTAAAGCCCCAATTCTCTCTCCTACCCGAAATGTCTTGCACATAAATTACCAACTACATCAAACTTAACGCCACGAATTAAATAAACGCAAGTTTCTTTCTTGATTCAGATAAATAACGACCGATAATCGAACGAACAGGAGAATCCTATTATCACGTCTCTCCGACGAGTGTGTCGTCATCAACCTACCTGGCTGTGGTGCAGTCCCTGTAAAGAATGTCAAAGTCCTTGCAGCTGAGCAGCTTGCACCGATTGACGCCGGGTTGGATGGCTCCGAGACCGCGTAGAATTCTAACCTGCTCGACGTTACACACCAACGGCACGATATCCAGTCGCTTGAGCTTCGTGTAGACTGTGTGGAGGCCGCCCACGAGGTGTTTGAGAAACAGCTCGAAGGCCTGAGGCAGACAGAGCATCGTGTCGCCGGCGATGATGAACGCGGCGACCTTTTGGCCACGGTAGTCGACCAACTTGCACTCGTTGGCGGTGGGATCGCTAGTACTGATCGGCGGTGGACTGTTGTAGGATCTTGGTGGTAGAACCGCGTGATGAGCTGCCATTAGTTCGAGCGGCGAGCCATGGTGTCCGCTCAGCATACCACCGAGCTGGCCCAGTAGTCCCAGTCCCGGCGGCGGCAGTCCCGGCATACGAGGCACCATCCCCGGCGGTGCCCCGGGGCCGCCCCCGGCCGACAACGGCGGTGGACTCAGAGGAAGGCCCTGGGGTGGTGAACCTCTCGTGGGCGATCCCGGTGTCGGTACACCGCGATGCTGCGGTTGCTGCTGCGGATGATCGCGAATCTGATCGCGCCCGTGCGATTGCTGATGAGACGGCGGCGGTGGTTGATGTTGACTGCCGTGGAGCTGTTGCTGTTGCTGCTGTTGACTCTGCTGCGTCGACGGGCTGTGAGGATGTTTTGGACTGCCGGTTACGGGACTGGCACGACTGCTGTGGTCGGAAGAGCTGTCCATCGCTCCGTGGTCCATGGAGGGTCGGAAACGCGCGTTCCTGTTCTTCCTACGACTCGTAGAGACGACGAGACACTCCGGCACGTTCTTGTCGCCAGCGATAAGCTCCGTGCCTCTGTCGATCACGTCGCCGTTTCACTGTGTTCGCCCGATGGCGAATACCGGTACGACTCGTGCGTGAATCGTTTCAATGCATGTTAAAGCTGGGTTCTTTCGCGATCCTCTTTCGCAAATTGTCATAAATCGAAGGATTCAAAATTACACTCGCCTAACGTCCTTCGAACGTATCTCGCTTATCACTACGAACGTTGTGGGTCGTGCACAAATCAGACCGCACAATTTTGTCAGTCTTCATAGACACGTGTACTTTTGTGTCCATAACAAACTTTCGGTCCACTTTGTAGTCCACTTCCGGCGCGTATTTTACTTTCACCGATCCATTGCGAAGACGTTTAACTCGATGACAACACAACGACAACACGATGACAAAAGTTATCGCGCAGCCAGCGATCGACGACAGTCGTCGCGCCGAGTTCGTCAGCGAGACGTCAGCAACTTGTTCACTGGTTCACGACAATGATACTTTCACGTCACACATAAAACGGAAAGCGAATCACCGCGCGGTAACACCGAGCTCTAAACGACAGAAACGCGTGAGCACGAGGGAGAGAAACCGTAACGTGAATACGATTGTGACGACGTCAATGACGAGATGACAGCGAGGAAGACGGCGGCGGCAGCGGCGACGGCGACGACGACGGCGACGTCGACGACGACGACGACGACGACGGTGGCGGCAGCGACGGCGACGATGACGACGGAGGCGGCTGCCGCGGTAACTCGCAGGGACGCGCGTCGCTCGTTCTCAAAGTAGCAAACGCTCTCTCGGTCGAGTCGGGAGTATTTCCCTACCCAGTCACAGATGTAATAAATAAAAACATCAGTGGGAGCCCGACAAACGGGGAGGATGGGCGTTCTGTGCGCGCAACCGACTATCCGGTTGGCGGAGCCACCAGGGCGGCTGTTCTCGCTATTGGACGGCAGGCTCGCACTGTCTACGCCTTTCGAACCTTCCCCCGAGTGGCGGCGGCTCGGCCACCCGCCCCCCGCGTCCCCCACTATTTGCCAACCTCTGCCACCGACGTGGTAGACGACGACGACTACGCCGGTGAGGACGGTTCCGGGGGCTACCAACACAGAGGGACAACCAGACGCAGACGCGCAGAGAGCCTGAGGACAGTACGACTGGCGACGCGAGTGGGGGGGATTTCTTCTTTTACCTCACCGGGTTTGTCTTCTTTCGTTGTAGGTCTTACGTTCTCTTTCCTGCCTCGACTCGCTCGCTCGCTCCCTCGCTCGCACGTACATATCTCCTCGCCTCACTCTTGTCTCTTATTTCGCATGCTGTTCTCTCGCGCGCGCGCGCGGGCATCTTGATTGTTACCCGGTCTCTCAAGTCTCTCCCGACTCTTGCTCTCGGTTCTTATTTCTTCGACTATCTACATCACATTTCTATATTTTCTATATTCGATTCTTCACTTTTTTTTACAATTACTACCGCGATGTCTCCTTTAACAATTCGTCGTATTATTTTTAATTTATTCCATATTATTGTTTTCTCTCGCGTTTCACATATTCTCCATTCTTCGAGATTGCGCATACCATTCTCACTTTTCTCTCGGTCTTTCCTATCTTTCGGATACTATTCTCGTCTCCCGCCCCTCCCCGTCCCCCC
>NW_017277137.1:0-28962 GCF_001594065.2 Cyphomyrmex costatus | reverse complement strand
CCCCCCCGCCTCCTGCTATCCTCTCTCTCTCTCGCTTGTGCGACCAGCCCTCTCTCTGCTTTCTCGCTTTATCTCCTTCTTTCGTCATCCCCCTCTGCGTCACGTGCGCACACACGTACTGCCCGTGTCTCTGTCTCTCTCCCTCTTTCTCCCACTGTTCCCTGTCCCTACGACGAAGAATGTCGCCAACGTTCGAATCGATCGCTCGCTTTCGCGCGTACTGCCTCCCTTCTTCACCCTTCTGCCGTCCGCGAGCCCACTCCCCTCCTCTATATCTGCCCCTGCTCCTCTCCCTTCCCTACCTCCTGCTTCTCCTCCTCCACCTCAAGCTTCTCCGCCACCCTCTCTACTCTCTTCCCCCTCAGATCTCCTCTACCATATTCGCCATCAGCATTACACGCGCGCACTTATTTCTTCTGTAGGTAACTCCGCTTTCCTTGCGATCTCTCTCCTGCTCTGCCACCCCGTTGCGCCTTCGCCCACCCTTAGTCCACCTGCCCCCTCTCTGCCGCGCGCGCCTCCGCGTTTCCTCCGCCTCTCCATCCCCACCAATCCGGCACACATAGGATAGTCTACGCTCTCCGTAGCTCGACACGGTTAGGGTATGGGTGCTTAATATCTTTGTGCCATACCCAAGGCGCCCGTATCCGCCGACAGTTCCTAGAGATGAACTTTGCCGCGATCGAGTGCCTTGATTCGCGAGACAGAGATGAAAACCGTAACTGTGCAGTGTGCGCACACAGATACAAATAATTACTCGAGCGAATGTAACAAACAACACGCTTAATCTCGAAAGTAGATAGGTATATTCCTGATTAAAAGGAGTTTGGAAGAAAGTCTACAAAGAGAAGAAAAAGTCGCGAGTATATATTCACATACTATATAAATAATTAAATATATGCGCGACACGTTTCTCATCTTGCGGATAAGAGCAGAAAGGCTAACTTTTCTTTTTAAGGAGTTTTAATCCGTATTTTAAGCGCGTTTATGGCTCTATTCGAGCAGAGTGCAAAAAATATCATACGGCAGGGAAGATCCGAAGAAGAGCCGGTCTCCGATTATCTCGTCATAGACGCTTCGTAGCTACCGCGCGGGGGTGGGAGGAGAAGAGTCTAGCGTTCTCTCCTCTCTTTTGGCCGGTCAACCCCTCATCGGCCCGGTGACCCAGATTCGCGCTAGGGAGACCCTTCGCGATGCGAGTATCGTCGTGTGTGTTTATATCCTGACACGACCGCACGCACTCGTACACACGGCCGTATTCATGCTCACGTACAGATTCCACGGTCCATAGATATACGTTTACTCGAGAACAGCTGATCTCGTCATCTTATAGATCCCCGACGAAAGAGACCCTCTGGGCCTATTGAGCGTAAGCGAAAAGGCCGATCCGCTGTACACATTTGCGAATCTAGTCTCCGTGTCGGTGTAAAATCCGTTCTCAAGAATCACGTGTCACTTCACGTAATTGAGATTTGACGTATTTACAAAAATCGTGATGCACTGAGCTGAGTAAAAGTGCCTGGTATTTGTGGTTACAATCGCTTGGCAAAATAATTAACAAATAAACGCACTGTAAAAACAAATATTCTGAAAAAAATTTTACTTGTGAAAATTACTTATTCGGTGGGTATTAATAGCTTATTTTTTAGTATCAAAATATACTTTCTCTCGATGTGTAGATAAGCAAAAATGAAATAGATAGAAAAATTGTATTACTAGAAAATGAAAGAGAAATATATAAAAGAGGAGTGTTTTATTAGTTCATATCTTTATTAAAGTAATTATGATGAGAGTTCAATTTTTGTAGTTGTTGCTGCTGTAATGTTAGTGATAATAATTGTGTTTATAGTTGTATAAGAAAAAAAAAACATACGGCATCGAAAACGATAAATTCTAGTCAATCATTGCGAAAAGGTGGATATCACAATCTATTTATCATAATTGCTCACATAGCCGCGTATACAACGATCTAATAACGGTCAAATAAATTCACTACCGACTACGCTCTAATATGTAATCCGAAAAAAGATTTATGTCAGACAAGTTTGCAAACTGATATTCCTGTAACTTCCACACCGCGGATATGATAAATTGTGCGTGAACCCTGTCTGTTGAGGGATAAAGCTAGGCTCGGAGCAACAACTCTCGTTCAGAATGGAATAAGAATCGTCCTTTGTCTTGCGAGAGGACGATCGATCATGAGATCGATGCGCGTGGTCCGGACAAGTCGGGGGCCGATCGGCAGGGGACCGATGTTTGCCGCGACCCAAACCACGTCCAATTAGTGGAATTAATACCGGCTGGGCTTTGGGGGAGCTAATGCCTCTGTGTGTGCATACCTACGGGTATGCGCGCCGATGACTGCACTTTCCTTCGTGCGTAATGAAGGACAATCCCGTCATCGTACCTATACCTCGATGCATTCGCTCGTGGAAGCGCGATCGCCACCGCCTCCTCTCTTGTTCTGCGGTCACCAATGAAATTCCGTAAGTTTACAGACTGTGTACGGCGGTGCTCCACTGAATCGTTAAGAAACTAGACTGGCTAATTTCGCTCGACTGCCACACCGGAAAGATTCACGCGATCGTTACGTACTTGGAAAATATACGAGCGTTATCAAAGTGTTAAATTTCAAGACAGATTTTAATATAAACACGTTTGTATAATAATCGTAACTACAAGAACATCTCTCTGATCGATCTTTTATATCTCATTATACATCTTGGAAAGCGTTATCAATCGGTAAGCTATAATTGAAATTTAAACCGTACAGCAACGCTCCATTCAAGCTCGGTTCCACTAATGTAGGATTAACTTTTAATCCTGGTTCTCAACTTGCTCTTTATCTTTTTCTAATTCTGAGAATTAGAAAAAAGGATAAAAACAGTAAGTTAAACTGAGATTAAAGTTAATTTTATATTGATGACCCGAATCGTTAAGAAACTGGATTGGCTCGATTACTGGAAAGATTCGCGTAATTGCTATGCATTTGGAAAAAAAGACATTACTAAAGTATTAAACTTTAAAACGAATACAGAGTAAATTAATTATTATTAATACGTTTGTATTAATAATAATTAATCGCAATAATAATATAGGCATTAACTTTATCCAATTATTGAATTATATTATACTTTATCTGTAATATATATTATATTGTACGTTATATACTGAAAAAAAATGATATATTATATCAACTTTGTATTATTTTAATTTAAATTAAAATAATTCTGTTAATGAAACAAATATGTACTTTTTTGATTCAATAAAATTTTATTCGTTTCATTAATATCGTTATTGAATCAACAAGAATATTTTCAATCAAAATAATGCTATTGATATAACATCATTTTTTTCAGTGCAAAAAAACCCATATATAATCGGTAGGTTATTTTAAATAAATGAGACATCAAGCTAAAATAATAACGGGCGAAAAATTTAGTAGCGACGAGTTCTCCTAATCTATTCTTTAGAGAGTTTCAAACTCTCGATTATTGGAAATTTATTTCAGATATTACGCTCGATATCACGCATACCGCTTCTTTGCTCCCTGCCTCGCTATATCTCTTCTTTCTCTCCATCCCTGTCTATTTTTCGAAAGCACACCGATATCGCGTCTCTTGCCCGCGTTTGGCGCGAGGTTTGGCACGACGGGGAACGAGCGTCGGGCATTTTCAGACAGGCCAGCGTGTGATACGCATTGTTCGTCCTGGACGTCGCCGCCGTCGCCACCGTAGTCCCTGTTACCGCTCGTTGCCCACCCCGCTACAGATACGCGCTTAGCGCAACACGGTGTGTTTGCATCGTGCATAGCTGTTACGTAACCCTCGTCATTGTTTGCGCATCGTCGTTACACGCCTATATGGAGAAAGGGAGGGTGGAGGGTGGTTTCGCCGCCGTTACAAGCGAAAGGCGAGTGGAAAAAAAGGAGAAGCGCGCGCACGGACGGATTTTTGCTCATCTCGTGTACAGAGAATACATACGAGCGCATCCAGACGCAGCTGAGTATAGACTCGCGTCGGGAGGACTGCATCGAGAACAGGCACGATTACTCTTTTCGATGTTCACCGTGTATTTCCTCCCTCCCTCCCTTCTCTCTCTCTCTCTCTCTCTCTCTTTCTCTCTTAACGGTACGCATTTCATTGTTGAATAACTCTCGCTGCAGATGAATATCGATCGTTACGAAGCTCTCTCATGCTGGAATATCGTGCGAATGCCAATTCTACAGTTTTAATTTTGCATCGGGCATACGCGGCTATTGGAATCACAATCGCAGAATCAATCGGTAGTCGCCATAGTCAAATTTGTCTGTTCGCCGGGCGAGAACAACAAGCGGGCGATATGCAAACGAGCGAGTGTCGGCCAAGAGAGACAGAGTGCGACAGATTTAGAGAGAGAGAGAGAGAGAGAGAGAGGGAGTTGGAGCGAGCGAAGCGGAGGGTGGGTCGGATGGTTTACATTTTCCAGATTGAAATGTTAACCCAGTAGAAAGGTGGTCGGCGTGCGTGTGCATTACGGCCGATAACCCGATAACGCCGAGCTGCGTCGGTATATGCATCACGCCCTTACATCCAGCATCCCCGTTCTAGTCCGCAATGAAGCAATCACCGTCGATAAGCATTGTACAGGTCGGGCACAATGGACAAGACTTTCCAACCACCCTGCCTCCCCTGCCCTCCTTTATCCGAGCTACCATATCTCTGCCTCCCTAGCCTATGAAATCCCGCCATAATCTTCTCTGATCGAATAACCGTCCAAATTAAACAGAAGCTGTCTTTTAATTTCTTTTTCATCGTTGGCCTCAAAGTCACTTTCTAATTTTGATGTATCGAAACGTGACACATTATTTGAGAAATGATAGAACGGTTTCATTAAAATATATCTAGAAACTCTTAACAGATTCGAAAATAATTTTGTCAGACTATCCGCAAATAATCATGTAGGACACTCGAGCTGATCGATAAAATGTTAAAATTTTTCACAATGTTCCTCATTGTATGCTTGAATGTCCTATATAATTATTTTTACGATTCAACAAACTTATTATAAATTATTAGATACTTCAGGGAAATTGCTCTTTCCATATCTAAAATATAATATTTATCTCTTCATTCAACCAAAGTAAACTTAAATTTCAATTAACAATTTCTTTAACAGTGGCAGTATTCTTTGACACTGAAAGTATCGAATAGGTGAGATTATACGTGAAAGTTATTGAAGATGCCTATCTTTTTATAATCGCTTCATCTGACGTGCTATATAAGTAGTGGCCTATTTGCAAGCCCCTCGTATATTATAGTTAAGATTAAAAAATCAATCGCGTGGATAAAATCGTCAAGAGTGCAATGCGAGATTTAATTGCACCGGAACACTAGAATATTCACGGAACCGCGATCGAAAGTGTTTCTCTCAACCAGACAAACTGGTGGGAGGGAAAAAAAGGTGATGAGAGTCCAAATAAAGTAGACAAAGGCGCGATGAAAAACGACGGTAATTTTTCTCGATACCGATACCCGCGTTCGGTTTTTCACTGTGGCTTGCGCGCAACTAATTACCCGTATGCCACGTGTTATTATAAATAGCCAATCGTTACCGGCACAGCCGCATTCACGATTCGCCCATAATGGCGTGTTATCGGATAAATAAAACAGATAGCCGGGAGAGAGGGTGCGCCTCGATTATACGTCGGCATCCCCTGCAAACGCAGCTATACTCGCGGCTCGCAATTTCTCGTTATTATTTTAGCACATTCAGACGCGATAGATACACATTGCGATAGATATACACAAATTGCGGCGCGCATGCTCGCGTACACATTATCTCCTGCATAAGACATAGAATCGCGCGGGAACGCTCTTGTCCAAATATCTCTCCGATTCTCTATAAATCCACTAATAAGGGGAGGGAAGAAAAAAACGGTCGTCGGAAAAAAAACTTACGTCAACGACGAAAATGAATATATACACCTCGAGTTGCGCTATTAAATTTCTATTTTTATGTTGACTAGAGAGAGTAGAGCAAAATGAATTTGCCATGTTTTTGTATACTTCATTTATTCGTCTTTTTTTTTTTGTACGAAAAAGTTGAATCATGCCGAAAACGATCTTCTTGTTGATATTGACGGCAGCAGCGGTGGCAAAATGCGCCTCTGCGACACACGGGGGTAGTAGTTTTCGCCACACGCGGTATTCAAGCTAAATACATTAGAAAGCTCATTTAAATACGACACAATGGCGAAGCCGGGCGCCGTGTCGTCCGGATAAATTCGTTGGCTGAAGTAATACTGTCCATCGCGTTTCCTGACGCGTCATCCTCGACGGGACGGGGCATCCGCGCAAATCGATATCACCGCATCGGGGGAAAACTTGGTCGTTATTCGAGATCGCGGGACTGAGAGCACCCGAATTTTAATTACTTTAACGACATTTATTCATTTCCGAACGGCGATGAGCGCAACCGGTATTTCGGCGGTTGCGCGCAAACCCCGACGTCAATACTTTCCCGTGGCAAACGCCGCGGAAGACAATCGCGTTGACACCCCGTGATGGATGTCCCGCCTGCTCAAAATACCCCCTCAGTTTTCCCGCCAATAAAGCCCATTGTAAATGCGAACTATTCGAAATATTAGATCGGCACAGCGATTACGGCCCGTTCAGTCATCGTCGTTGACGCACCGTAATCCTTTCCCACCTCTCTTTTCTTTTCTCTCTCTCTCTCTCTCTCTCTCTCTTCCTTTTTCTCTTTTTTTCTTTCTCGCTTGGCATTTACTCCGCATCACTTTTGCACAGTATCGTATACCTTTGCTTGATTTTCCGTACAATAAAAAAAAAAAAACACAATTCTCATCCTCTTTTTGCTTTTCGAAAATATACGCTGACAAAGTTCTCAAAGCTTATTTGCTATGCAACATCGAACAAAAGATAACGAAAGAAATTACATCAATTTTAGATTATTTCTATATTATTACGATTATTACAGAACCTCTGCCTCGTCTTTCCAGAAACGAGACCCGACAGTCGGCGCGGCGGCGCTCGTTTCCATTTCATATTTCATGCGTTATTACGTAATAACGCGGGCGTTTAAGAAACCGACTATATCCAAAAGTTTTTAACATACTAATGTCTGGCCCCGCTGCTGCTCACGATTGAATTATTAAAGCGCAATGAAATTTCCAAATTGCTCGTAATTATAATACGCGGGGGAGTAGGAAACCGCCATCAGCACCACTAGTTCTTAGACGCAGAGAGCTTTTTATTAATCCGAAAACTTAACGAGATGTTGAAACGCGACGTTGACGTTATACCTATTATTACACTGAAACCGCGAAGGCTACTCTTCTATCAGGAGCGGACAATCTGACATACCGCGCGCTCAATGAACAGCTTCACATTGATATTCCAGTAACCGGGCGCGTAAGCAGAAAATCGCGTGCGCCACTGTAGCAATAACGCGAGATTACAACACCACGCATTCCCGCCGCACGCTACAACTATATAGTACGTTACACAATGCCCCCCTCTACGACATCGAGAAATAAACAGAAAAACGAACAAAATAACCCGTCGAACCAGGAGCGTTACGACCAAAGTCGTTTACAGACAGTTTCTCATACTCGGCGTGTTTCGCCGGAACCGCCATGGTTACTTAAACCCAAGTTGTTTGGATTGTTCTTAATCTCCATTGTAATTGCACGCGCGGTCGCTGGGAATTGTGGCCGGCCAATTTTGAATTTGGATTGTCGGCCCGATGATGGATCGGCCTTTTGTACGCGGCGCTGATGATACCTCGCAGATGTATCCACCGCACCCTTTTCGGACGAAACCACTTGCCGGTGATTATCGATTAAGCACATGCACACACCGCCTCTCGCCGATCCTTTTCCCTCTCGCCACCCTCCCCTGTCTTGGTTCTCCTTTTTTCCTCTCTCTCTCTTTCTTCGAATACGCTTTGGTATTTTTTTATCTTTGAACGCTCGACATCTGGCCTAGACGACTTTCGGGACCCGTCACGAATTTACTCTCTTCCGTCAGTTGATATACATGGCAAGGTCGATCGATTTTATAATGCGCAATTAAAATACGTCGAAAGTGAATAAAAGCCAATTTAATTTTGAAGATGTCTTGCAGCTCTCTTTCTCTCTCTCTCTTGAAACGATAATAACTTTTTAATTCAATCAATAAATGAATAATATATGTATAAAGATATTAGCCGTGCTAATGCAAAAAAAAATACGTTCAAAAGGCGAAGCAATAATGTCGCTACGAAGCCTATCCCTAGAATATATAAAATCATATAGAGTTTAATATGATCGATACAACACACACGCAAAAAAATATAACATAAAATTATTTTTTTAATTTAGACTTCAGGCTCACTCTTGAAATAAATGTCTCCTGATAAAATTAATGATGAGTAATTACTGTTACATTTTTAACAGATTTCTATATATAATCCGAGTTCTTTAAGTAAATACATCTATCGAGAATCGAGATAAGAATTAATCGCGCAAAGCATACGGAATATAACGACGAACACGCAATTGCCAGAAACCATGAACAGATGTTCCCACTTTAGATATCATCCAAACCTTTTACACTAATCTAATCAGCATCATTAAATAAAGGAATACATTTAATAATCAATATACACCGCATGCTGCGCTAAATGAAATTCATACTATCTCGATAAGTGAAACGTTAGCGACTTATCGTCACTGAGCAAAAAGCCCAGTGTCTATCACATTGTCAATGGAGTCAAATCATTTTTACATTTCTAATAATCAAATAAAAAAGATATCGAAGCAATAATAAGACGCTTTTATAATTCGCAGAATATAGAGATGTGCGAATCACATTTGTGAGTTCGAATCGAATCGAGAATCTTTTTGATTCGAAAACAAATCAAATTTAAATCAAATTTGCCCGGATTTGCATTAAAAACTATTTGAGAAAAATAATAAGGTATCTTCAATATTTTTAAATAAATGAAAAAATAAATAATAATTTTCAATTTACGAGAATCGTAAATAAATGAGGCAAATAAAATAAGCGAATAATTAGAAATTATTCGATTTCGAATCTCTCGGATTCGTAGACGAATCCACTATGATTCGATTCAATTTGATTCGAATTTAAATTCCCGTGTCTCTTTCTCGAAGACACAATTATATGATGTATAATAATAATTTAATTACGATTCGGTACGTGCGTTCTCCCTGTAAAAGCGGCTCTACAACTTCGACGTATCTCCTAATTTAAAACATAACACCGTGCATTTAAAGGTAATTACATCAGAGGTGGGTACGCGCGGGGGGATACTTTCGCGCGTCGCGTCTATTCCCTTCGCGATTACCACCGTCGAAGAGGAAAGGATAAATGAGCAGGTTGCGGTTACTCGAGGTTCGGGGATCGAGTGCTCGATTCGCTCCGGAATCGGCGTACACTGTCCACGTGATATCCGCCGCCCATAAGAAGATCGCATTCGCATTCGCGGGCCCGGCCGCAGGCCGCGCAGGCGGCCGCGGTGAGGTAGCCGCGCAATTTCGCAAAGCACCGTAACCGTAATTACTGTTATTGCAGGATATTTAATACACGGGGGCACGTAAAAACCCGCGGTCCACCCCTCCGAGACCGACCTCGCGGCCGCGTGGAGCGAGTAACACGAGCCACGAGATATAAGCGCTCGATTTCGCGTAGCCGCCGGCTATGAAGGACGAAACATGCCCGGGGTGTGCTTTCGCCTTTATAAATAATAAATTCGCGCAGAAGAAACAGGCGAAAAAGTTGACGGGAGAGAGGGAAGGCAGGATAAGGGGAAGAAATAAAATTGAGCGAGGGGGGAGAAGCGAAACGGAGGGGATAGTAAAAATATGCAACGAAGAAGAGCATGACGGCCGATATATCTACCGGTAACTTTACCATAAACAACATTCCTCACGTTGAAAAACGGATTTCGATAACTTTGTAGAGAAACGCGGAAAAAAAAACGGAGTCCAATTCAGTTCAATCAAATTCATCACGATGCACAAGATAACAGTTTGTAATAATTTTTTTTTAATGAACAAGCTCAAGCGATCACCCCAATTTGCGTTCGTCGGATCATGTCAGTAAATTAATTTTTACAATGCACGCGAGAATACTAACCGTGCTGCGATCTGGCGCCACAATAGCGACGCACTTGCCAAGTACAAGTGGCATCAATGTGATATATGTATGTACACTGAGAAAAAATGTATTAAATTTTAATAAATATTTCTTTAAATATTCTAGCGGAATATTTACTTACGGTAAATAAATATTTAGATAAGTGAGAAAAATTATAGTTGAATCACACAAATTGATGCTTCTTGTATCTAATAAATATGTGTGTTTACATTTAGTAAATATTCTGCTGGAAATATTCAAAGAAATATTTATTAAAATTTATTAAATGTTTTTCTTAATGTAAAAAATGTTTAAGTACTTAGTCCGATATTTATAGTCGATTCTTATATTTGAGAATGTCTTAAGATGTCATAAGCTAATCAGAGGACTGTGCATTATCATCTTAAGACACTACTTAAGACGGTCTTAAAATAAGAAACGGACTATGAATACCGCCCTTAATCTTCTATATAACATCCTTACATTAAAAAAAAACCGGATGTGGTCGCGTCGTAAAACACTCGAATAAATAAACAATTAATTATATAATTAATACGTAAAATAAGATGCACTCACCACTCGCTGACGCCACTCTGTCGCTCTGCCACTCGTGTTTTCTGGTCATCGTGCTAAAAATAATTGTAATAATTACATTTTATAGCTCAAGTTATTACTTAATCTAATCGATGTAAAATTCATTGCGGTCCACATAAGTTAGAAATACTTCGAAGCATTTAATTGTTCAATCGAAAGAAAGAATTTTACTAATTAATCAATAAAAAAAAAAAAACACTGCAATATGTTTGCAATACCAAGAATACGTTTCACTTTCAACTCACAACGTTCGCGAGGATTATTTACCCTTGTTTAACATTCGTTAAACAACAAGAACAAAATAATTAATTTTATGAACGTGACAATTGTTAAGTGGAACGCCTCTTATTTAATACTAGCACCTGTCAATTAATAACTTCTTTTGAAAGTATTAACAGTACTTATAGTACTCAAAATAAGTGATTAACTCTATTATCTATGCAAGATACTATTTTAATTACTTTATAAAGATATCTACTTATTTTAAGATACCTTCTTAATACTCAAATTAATGAGTAATAATTAATTATCCAGTAATAGTATTAAATTTCTATAAGAGACAAGGTAGACCGTAGTCTATATCTACTTCTAAAATTATTCGCTTGTTTGTAATCATCTCACCTGATACTGCGATATCTCTCTCTCTCTCTCTCTCTCATCAACGACTAATCGAAAATATAAACATAAGCAGGCGACATAAAACTAGATCGTACTAAAGCTACATTCCAGTACGTCTATTTTTGCGAAGTTACAAAAACGGCACGTATCGGCATATACAATAGCAATTATTTACACAAATACGATAGTTCGGCACTCTCGACATTTTGTTTAGCGCTACGTAACGACGCGACGCGACGCGAATTAAAACGTCTCGACGATCAACTAGTACTTGACGTTTCTGTGTATTTAGCTCCTTATTTACAAGCTCGACATTCAAACGCGTAATTCACGAGGAAATACATGAGAGCACTTCTCGCGCCGATTACGAATTATTGCGACGCGGGGTGGAAACTGTCATGGCCGCGCATGCGCGTGCATGATAAGTTTGTCGTTTGCGGTAGCTTGGTCGCGAAAAATTTAACCGGTAGCTTCTTGATGCTGTTCTGCGACGAGACTTGGTCGCGATCGTCGAACCGATACGATGTGCGATTGTGGGGTAGTCTATTTGATGTTTCTGGCCACTATATGGACGCGAAACTCGAACTCGGCAATACGAAAAACGAGAAAATCGCAAAGAGCGCGACGAAATGCGACCGCACGATCGCCGCGGCGCGAAACTGTCATGGCGACTACGCATGCGCGCGAAATCAAAATATTATAATTAACGATTTGATGCTTCTTGCTTTCAATATAGTTGCTTTCTATTTTCACACAAGTGACTCAAATTTAAAATTATGTAAGTATTTTATACTCAGATAATGCCATCACTACTTAATTGCTCATTTTGGTGATAACGTTATTGTATTATATTAACGTAGATTTTTAATGTAAGTTAAAAAATTCAGTAAAGCACGGTCTCGAACTTGACTGTAGGTTCATTTGTTAGAATAAAAAGGAACGTGCATTCAATTGAATTATGATGTCACAAATCAGAATTATTTGGATTTTGATATAAATGTGAAAAAAGTAACTATAAAAACAGTTTTATTGTCAATATATGGAAGATTTTATATTATATAAAATATTATGCGAATAAATTTCGAACAAATGTGTGTACTTTTCCAAACTTATCAGATTTCGTTCCATTTCGCGATCAATTGTAAATTGATCTCCATCATTACTAACCGACTATCGAGAGATTACATGATAAGAGTGGCTGAAATTACCTATTTTATCGACTTACGATATCAATATCTGATGCTGTCGGTAATGCGAATTTCTGCAGTATCTTATTCCTACATGTAACTATTTTAGTGATAAAAAGTCTTGTGACATGATAAGTGTGTTGTATACATCTACAATAAAAAAGTTGTAATCCTCATTTCTCGCAAACGATCTAAACATTTGTAAGAATAGAATCACATTGGAATCTTTTCGAGATCGAAGGACCGACCTAGCTTTAACGTCACCAACGAATGTTTACATTCTCGATTCGTCGTTGATGTATATCGGAGCACCAGGTGACATTGTTGCAAAGTATGAATTTTACATCAGTTTTTTGTTAACCTACGAAATATTCATGCTTACTGCGTAATAATTAATTTACTTGTTTTAAAATTATTTGTGCAGAAGAAAGTAAAATATCATATCCTTTTTACATTTATCAAGGACTTAAACGCAATAATGGGTAATGCGGGAAGCAATCAACCTGTCGGTCATCATCACGGCGCTACAGTGAGCAGAGAGCATCGACACAGCAAAGATCATCCTCCACCCTCCCCAGGAAAGGAAGGCCAGGCGTTCGTCTTTGACAAAAAACCCAGCCAGAAGCTTGTATTTCAGTCCTCCCATGAAGAAGAAGAATCGTACTTTTCAAAAGTAATATTGAGATATATCGAGAAATATAACATTTACATGCATATAAAAATATTCTAGTGTAATTCTATTTGGATATAAATAGAGCGGCCAACAGGATGGAGAAGACTTTGGATCACAGCGTCCGAGATCTAACACGGTGTCTGAGGGTACAAAAGTTGCAGACAGTAAGGTGTTACCAACTGTTTTCAAATGGGAAGGAGGTGGAAAGCAGGTATATATTAGCGGGACATTTACTGGATGGAAAACGTTACCAATGGTAAAGAGCCATGGAGATTTTGTCACGATAATTGATCTACCAGAAGGAGAACATCAGTATAAATTTTTTGTTGATGGAGAATGGAGACACGATCCTGGACTGGTAAGTATTATATTTTATTTAACAGTTTTATGTATATTATTTATAACACATCTGTACTTCATATATTATTGTTACATATTAAATTCAGATATTGTTGTTTTAATATTATAGAAAATTGTAGACAATGGCATGGGTTCGAAGAACAATTTAGTCTCTGTAAGGAAATCTGATTTTGAAGTATTTCAAGCTCTTGCAAAAGACAGTGAAGGTGTTACGAATAGCACTCAAATGGAATATGGACAAGAAATACCACCACACAAACCTTGGGAGAAAATAACTGGGCCACCTATCTTACCGCCACATCTGCTACAAGTTATCCTTAACAAGGACACGCCGTTATCCGTAAGTTAAATAATCAATATATATATTTCGATAAAAATTCAATGAAACTTCATCTCACGTATTATATTTTTTTCAGTGTGAGCCTACTCTTCTACCTGAACCAAATCATGTTATGCTGAACCATCTTTATGCTTTGAGCATTAAAGACAGCGTGATGGTCCTATCAGCCACACATCGTTATCGCAAAAAATATGTTACAACTTTGCTTTACAAACCGATCTAAATTTAATCATTCCCGTGTTTGTTGGTGCTGTACATTTTTTAAATTATAAATAACACAGAAGCCCAGACGCGATATTGATGCGTAAGATTTTTACAAGCTTTTTTGAGACAAAGTAGAAGAAGATTATAATATCCAGAAATGGTTGGTTCATCGCTATGTTTATTATATCTCAGTCATATGTATAATAATGTAATTACTATTTATTAAAGCTAGATATTTTATATTTGTTATTTTCGCTATTATCCACAAGTGAAATCCAAGGTAACAGGAATTATTTCGAAATACGTATCTTGAAAAGATATGATTGCTTGTACATAATTTTCATTTAAACATTATTGTCGGTTACTTCTGATACATGCGCGTAAGGCGGATTCGATCTCGTTTTAAGAAAAAATAGACCCTCGACAGTCTGTTCAACATGCTCTCCCATGAACACTACTTGCGAATTGGTACATTTGCCGCTTATGTATGAATTCCAGTTGTCGCATTTCTTAGCCGCTAGTCCTGTTTTCGAATTTATACTTTCCGTGAAGTATGCATATGACCGCCCATGACTGCAAGCCTCTAAAATAAATGAAAGAAATAGAATGTTTCTGTTACAAAGATCTGTGCTAATGATGGTATTACTTTACCCATTATCTCAGGGACGCAGCAGCATCCAGGTTGAATCGCTGTACCAGCATTTGGATAAAAGTCTGCTTTTCCAAGCGGTTGAAGATAGCCTAACACACCACCGCAGGAGTGTATGACGTCGACGAATACTGCATCTGTAGGATCCAAGCGAGTTTTCTCAGAGGCGAGTATGTGGAATCCCGGCAACGCTGGATCCAAACCTGTTACTCTGCTCAATTTCCCAGAAGTCGTCGCACCGCCCGCGTTCCCAGCCACGTGTGCACCAAGGGAATGACCTTATTAATCAACAGTCCATGAAATTGCGATTACAAGTAATAATATTGTATTATACAAGACAATGTACCGATAAAATGAACATCTTCCGTTTTCAGTCCAGTTTCTCTCACTAAAAAGTCTATAAAGTTAGCGGCATTAGTCCCGACGTTTACGGTGTTATACATCGGTCCCAAGTAAAATGTGCTCGCAGCCAACGGTTCCCAATCCACAAGAATGACGTTGTAATCGCCGTGAGTGAGAAAAGCTGCTCGAAAGAGTGCAAATTATTCGTTTCGCTAATGAATTAAGATCTAACTCGCGAACAAATAGAAAAACAAGCGACCTTCTTTCATGTTGAGAAGCGCGGAACTCAAAGCGCTCGATTTCCATCCATGCGTTATGAATTTCGTTTTTCGTGAGGATTTGAAGTCGGAGCCAGCAAGATTCGAGGTATTATTTAGAGTCACTCGTGTGCCTTTTTCCGGATTAGATCTTAAAAATATTACGGAAACTGTATAATTAAATGAATGATTAAATGAATAACGAAAGAATATTAGACGCGGTAGTATTTTGCTATAATTAATATACACATATTAGAACTTGTAATTGGATACCGAGTGTAAATTATGTAAGCTATTTCTGAATCTAATATGCCTCTCCTTTCGTTGTCTTGGACCTTTAACACTGCTACTTGAGGCTGTCCATTGCCGTCAGGCATAAAAATCCAATCCTCTCCGTAGCCATCGTATCTTTGACGCAAACCGCTGTCCCATTGTTGCGAACAAACAGAATACCGCAATATAACAAGAATAAAGATTTGTTTCGACACTACATTCAGTAACATCTTACTCATACTTAATATCGTTATAAGCAAGGAATTGATTCGTGCAGACTTTGCATTAAAACTACGAACAATGGTCGCAGCAACTAAATCACTGATACCGCAAAACGGAGACTCCTTTTTAAATCCTGGCGGCATTACGATAAGACGCTGGTACCCTTTTGTTTGGCCTAGTTTTTCTTGTTTTATCTCGTACGTTGTATCGCAAGCGCGGAAGTACTGTCAAGCGGGGGATTATAATTACATTCAAAAGGGTACACAGGTTTGTACTGAACCAAATAATGTGCAATCTCGTGCGTGCATATCGCGGGCGACGTTGAAATCAGCGTCGAAACGGGTGCTAGTTAACCGATAATTTTACAAACGTTGTAACTCAGTATTACGAATTGCATTACTTTTCTGATACGTATGTTTTAAATAATGCGTATCAATAGATGATCGCTTGTTCGATACAATTCGCATTATTTAAAACAAACTGTAGAAGATATAAACAAATAAAAAAAGGTATGTACAGGGTGTCTCACAATCATAATAGTTTCTGAAAGAGTATTTTAACATAAAGGTAGAATAAAAAATTCTAACAGAAAAATCTCGAAATCACAATTATTTTTTAATGATAACCGATCGCAAACAGCCAGTATATTGCAAAAAGTCCACATGCTCAGCTCGAGTTATCGCGCATCGATCGACATTGCATTCACAGTTAATATTGAATTTTTTATTGCACAAATAACTACTACGATAAAAATATTTTATATATGATTTTAACAGAAAAAATTAAAATCTACTATTTAATAGAAATTTAAATTGAAAAAATGAATCATTTAATTTTTTTTTTTATTTATACATATAATACTTTTATATAATACAATAATTAATAACGGACTTCTTATATAATAAAACGAAGAAAATTAAAATAGGAGTCAGCGCGTAAGTCGTGCGCAAATTAATAGAATAAATATTTATTAAGTTATATAATACGTAATTACATAAACGATTGAAATTTCACATAATTAAATCGATTTTTAATATTTTCGACTGTGATTATGTGAAATTTCAATCGTTAATTAATATTTATTCTATTAATTTGCGCACGATTTACCACGCTGACTCCTATTTGGTCGATTTTAATTTTCTTCGTTTTATATAATACTTCTTTGATTTATTATTTCACTTTTATATAATAATTAATTATTTAATACACAATTTTATTCGTCTTGAGACATAAAAAAATGGTAAAAGAACGATAAATTAAATGTTATAATTATTTTTCATGTTGTTTCTCAGGTGTAAAACTTTTGTGTTAGATTTGATAATTTTAATGACAATAATTGTCATTAAACTAATGCTGTTAATAATCAGTTGTATAGTAAAAAATTCTAATATTATATTGCTATAAAGGATTTGTCAATTTTTCATCATTCGTAACTTCTAACAAAAATCTTGAAAAACTTTATATAATTTTATGTTTAAATTTACTGCGTTCATCTTATGACACTGTATGTATTTTTCATTCGCGATACAGAAAATGATTCAGTAGAAAAAATTAAATATTGCCACTGGCAATTTTATCATAATTAACATGTTGAGCACCGGCGACACATACCGTGTAACATTGACTACTCTCTCACGGTAGTCGACGACATACACCGTGTGCCACAAATTTCCGTGATTTCCAGTGTAATATACTAAAATAATTATCTCTATATAAGGTTCTCAAATTGCATAAAAAATAATAATTTTCAAACATTGGATAATTTCGAGCTTCAGCTCCTGCGGTACACCTATAAACATTGGTTGACGTTCAATGTGTTAAAATTTTAACACGTTCTGTGCCACGCCAATTTTACATGGACTGAATCATTTTGCCACGCCCTCAGTGATCCACGATATTTTTATTCGTATTTATCTTAAAAAATTATTAATATAATATAAAGTAAATATTTTGAGCACATTAAATTAATATATCAACGTATACTACCGATGATACATGTAGCTCGAACGGAAAGCCTAGTATGTATTATCGCTGGTACAGGTGGCATGAAACATTTTAAAAACATAACATAAAATGTAACAAAAATGTTATTTGTAACAATTATAAGTCAAATCTTATTCGTAATCCGTTCAAGTACACATGTTATATAAAAACTACAATCATTTATTTACATATGTTAAATAAATATTTCGAGTCTGAATCGAGCATGAATTTCTTTTATCGACCACGACCTATTCACGTGTTCGAAATTATTTCATCTTTATTGTTTATTAAAATTAAACAAGAACTAATAACACTTACAAACATTGAAAGTCGTTGTGAGTTAATATTGAAGCGTCAGTCGGATGGCTCGGTCCATCCGCGCCTCACGTATGCAAAAATTTTAGGAATTTTCCTAAGTTAATTATTACTGCCTGATATTCATACACTCACGGAACTGTTTAATTAAAAAACAAAGAGAAGATTGTGAGTTATAAGTGCAAATCTGAGCGCGATCGTTATATTATAATAAATCATCATTAAAATATATACAAATCTTTGCAACACGCGATGGTTCGTGACAATTAAATTGAAAAATAATTCTTATGATAAATAAATACTACTAGAATTCTCTCTCTCTCAATATATTTTCATTGCTTTATAATGTATCTTCATTATGTTTAGATGTACTAGATTCTTTTCAAATTTGCATTGGTTTGTATATTAATTTCTTTCAGTCTTATTTTAGAACTTTAATAAAATCAGTTGCACATGTGAAATATCACAGTAATATGGTCATCAAGGAGATACTAAACCAAAGGTTTAATCAAATAACTTTGTAGAAGTTCTAAAATATGTATATCACTTTATGGACTAGATATCCTCTCTCTCTTAAATCAAATGCCTCAATTTAACAATAAAAAAACTTTATTAAAAAATGAAATAAGTATTGTACATAACATCAACAAAAATATGATATATTTGAAATAAACTATATAAAATAAGAACAAAAATGGGAATGGAATTTCAATAGAATCATAATTAATGATTCAAATAATTTGTGATTATCAAAAATTTTGATAATACAATTTATAAAATTTTAAAGAACATATTTAGAAATGTTCTCAGCTCTTTCTGTCCTGCAGTTAATTAACGTGCTTAAAAAGTTTATTGACCAACGCATGAAATAACACACTGAGTTAATAGGGTGTCTTTTATTGAAGTAACACATGTGTCACAAATCGACACAAGTATGGTTCTGTCTTTGTTACTCATGGAATGCAAAGAAAAATAGAACGATATTTGTGTCGACTTGTATTACTAAGTGAAAGGCACCCATACACATATGAGAAAATTGTATTACTAAAATCTTGATTTTTAAACATACGAGAGATCTTCTGTATGTTATACATGTTGCACTAAATGCGATATAGAAGTGACAAATAAATTGACAAAGCATGCCACTTCTATGCTTCCTTATGTTTCACTATCTGGGAAAAAACACGAAAGAATAAAAAAATAAAAACATTACATAGTACGAATATATGTATTATAATAATGTATTATCATAAGTCATAACTTGTTTCCTTAACTCTTCGGTAACATCATTTTAGGACTCGTACAAAACACACGTTCGCAACTTACATCTAAAAATAACGAATCTCTGTACTCAGATTTATTGCTCCGTTATACTGCATATTTTGTTTTAAGAATATTGAAGCATCATTGCTTTCATATCTTGTTATAATAAAACAAAATCGATAAATATAACTAATACGAATACGAAGTCTATAATATATGCGTCTTGAAACACAACTCTAATAATCTGAAAATACTAAATCTGGAAATAATTCTTATTGCGAAAAATAGTATCTCGATCGGGAATCGAACCCGGATACTTTGCTTTACGCGCAAGTGTCCTAGCCAATTAGACTACCGAAGCCTTAGTAATATTCCTCGCAATAACTGGTATATATGTGAAGCAATAAACGTTTTCTTTCAGGCGTGTAAACAATATTTAAGACCGACGATTGTTTGGCGCGCAGTTTGGACTACGTATTATATATTAATTAATTAATTATTAATTTGTAAAAATATATGTATAAGGACTCTTTTTAATAAATAAATTGAAAAATGTATTGTAAATAAAGGGCATAAGAGTCAAAAAATTAAAATAATTTTAAATGTCAAATTTTTAAGATATATAACATAGAATTTTAATAGATATATATTTAAACAAAATAGATGTTGTTAACAATGTTGACATTATATGAAAATTTAAATGTATGTTTAAACAAATAGATGTTGTTAACAATATTGACATTATATTACATTACATGTTTCGGCTTCTACATCGAGCCATCTTCAGATTTTTCTTCTTATGAAATTGGATACAAAATGGACATACAATTACCTTTGTTCAGTCCACGTTTATCTTTTATAATGTACACACGCATCTTACTTGACTCTTCCATACGGAAGAAATAATTTTTTAATTTCGTTCTGACACACTTTATTATTGATTTGTACATATACGGATTTTTCTCGGTGAGTTATAACTTGACACATTTTTTGTATATATTCTTGTATCTAAGGTTGTTCTCAATGTTTTTCTTGCATTTCACAGTTGAATTGTTTTAAGAGGAATTGTTACATTCAGTTTGCCAACTGCTTGAGAACGATCGATTTTCAAATTATAATTCATCAGAGAACTACTATCTTGTATGTCCGTTGCATATCCAATTTTATAAGAAAAATCTGAAGATGGCTCGATGTAGAAGCCGAAACATGTAATGTAATATAATGTCAATATTGTTAACAACATCTATTTGTTTAAACATACATCGATTTAAATTTTCATATAATGTCAACATTGTTAACATCTATTTTATTTAAACATACATCTATTAAAATTCTATGTTATATATTTTAAAAATTTGACATTTAAAATTATTTTAATTTTTTGACTCTTATGCCCTTTATTTACATTTTTCAATTTATTTATTAATTTGTTTTAATTCGTGATAGTATCACGGTACTTTATACATATATATAAGCAATTAAATATTCAAGTTAGACTGTTATAGGCTTCATATTCATATTAGTTATGTTCTTACATTATAACGGTCTTTAGTATTAAATATTGATAAATATAAGATCTATGGTAAATCTAATAATGCACGAATGTTAAAATATGTTGTAACACATAACACTCGTACGTATCTTTTTTCACAACATCAACCGTACGTAAGTATCAGAAATACAGTACAGAATTCATTAGTCCAAGTTCCTGTTCTCCAACTAGCCTCGTCTCTTTCTAAAACGAAAAAATCTATGTATTGACTTATCATAAGTTATTTTCACTAAGAAAGGAAAGAGAGAGATTACTTACTTTCTTTCTTTATTTCACAAACGGTGGATTTTCCAAATTCGCCATAACCAAAGCAACCTACTAAAGGTACTTTGGGGAATAATTTTTTGAATATTGTTGATTCTACATTAGATTCATTATACATGTCATTTCCACGAGCTACGCATATAAACATAAATCCTATGGAATGTTTCTTTAACTTCACTTCATCCTTAAATAACTTTAATCTTGCTTCAGCTTGCTCCTTTGTACGGTTTTCTAAAATAATGGACCACGTCTGTATAGGACCAGTGATCAAGACAGCAATACAATATGGTATATTCATTCTTCGAAGTGATCTACGTCTCATTTGTCTTTTGTTTAAATTATCACTGTGTGTACGTTGTACATAAAGATCTTTCAACACACCACCCCATACAGAAACTATTTCATCTCCTTTGCTGAATACATGCAAAAAAAAATAAATGTGTTATCAAGTATCAGCCATTGTTATGCAACAGTTGAACATACTAAATTTAGATGTATGTGTTGCTTGGATTAAATATAAAATTGTACCTTTTTTCTATAACTTCGGACCAACGTATTGCTGTGGTACAACCTTCCATATTAGAGAATAACATGAAACACGTTTCATGATTTGATACTGATTCACGATCAACAATTGTGTTCATTATTTCCTGATATTCAGGTGTTTTCATTAAGTTATAATGTTCTGCTAATTTAATTGATTTTATTCTCACATTTGGGATTTGTGGTAAAAATGCGCATACAATATATGGATATGGATCTTCCATCTCTTCATCCATAATAATACCTTTACTATATAACACTATAGTCTCACAATGTTTAGGTAGCAAAGCCTCTATGTTTTCTTAAATATAAACAAAAATTGATTTTAACAATTTAAAATAAAATATTTACTTGCTACTTATTGAAGTAGTGGTCTTTTTAGTCCACTAATATAATACTCTTATTTATAAGAAAATATAAAAGATATTAAATATATACCTTCTATATTGCGTGGTATATTATGAGGAATAAAAAAGAAACCAACTGATGGTTTGACTCGTGGATTCTGGACATTACCTAAAAAATCAACAAACAACCGTTGTGGTTCGTAAAGTTGTATAAAGCAACAAGGGCCTCTTCGTGTCCGTTTCTCATTATTCACAGCTTCTAACCAAGATCTGGAAAGAATAATTTTAAGCTTGAATTTTTATATTGTGTTCAGCTTATAACATATGTACTTTGTATTTGCAGTACAGATAGTGATGTGAAATATATATAAATAATTTTATCATAAAATGAAATGTTTAAAAACATAAAATAAAATATTGTAAACAGAATATAAGTCAAATCTTGTTCATATTCACTTACACGAACATGATACAGACATTATAACCGTTCTACTTGTATTAAACATAAGTGTTTATAATTACATCAAGCAAGAATCATTAATGCATTATCAATATGTACCTGCACACCCTTGCAGCGCTCGCTAGGTCCTTGGCATTTAGATATTGAACAACAATTCTCAAAATATCGTAGGTTAGATAAGTACTCGAATCAAATGTATTTTCATTATTCTGCGTTGAACTATCATTGTTTTTGGGTACATTACATTTTCCCTTCCGAGTTTTCTTTCGTACTGGATTCTCCATTAATTTTTTTCAATTTAAACCAGCCGCTTGTCAAAATATCACAGTATCATAACGCAACACAACACACTGTGAAAGTAAGAACAACGCAAATCGCAATGCGCACCGTAAACACAGTAGATATGTGTGCGTATGCATGCTGTGTGTGCGTGTGTGTGACATATAAAATTAATGATTGTAGGATACAAATTATGAAACATAAATCGGAATGGATTTCGATTGGCGTTTTCTCCAGAAAACATAATGGATGCAATCACAATAGGTTGATCAATATTTCACGAACGGAATATGTCAATCAGATAAAAGAGTTCACTGAGTACTAGCTGTTATTGGTGTATTCTTTTAGATCATCCAATCAGAATTTCAGATTTAGAAGAATACATCAGTAGCACCGAGCGATTACTCATATCCGTTTTTAACAATATAGATTAACTTGAATTTTAGTTCAACTTACTTTACATCTAATGAAAGATAATAATAATTGACTCGTGTGATTTAAAAATCGAGGAAAGTGTAAAGCCAAATCGAGTCTAGAAAACAAGATGTTAATGTTTATTATATTGTGTGAAATTTATATACTGCGTATGTAGTCCCCCCCGCGACGCTGATAGATTTTCAGCATTGACGCATACATATTCACTACCGCAGTAATATCACTTTAGTTAAATTGAGAATCAACTTTACATCCTTTTCCAATTCTTAGAAAATGAAAAGTTAATTGAATTAAGATAAAAATTAAACTAAAATTGATAGAAACAGGTATCAATTATTAAGTTTTGCTGAATGCAGCAAATCAAAGTTTAGGAAATAACTGAATAATTTTGATTGGAATCCATTCCGAATATAAATCCATAATATCCAGTTCTACTTTTCTTTAAGATCTATAATTAGACAGTTTACGCTTTGCATTTAGATACAAATTAGTAACAATCATCTCGTTTACGATTATTAGAAAACCCGAGACTATCTTACGACTGAAATGACATTAAACAATGTTCGATATATATATTATGTATGTCAGATATTCGAATTCTATTATCTAAAATTGTAGGAAATAAATAATATGTTACATACATATATATACATATACAACATTGTCATTTATCATCCTAATATATACATACAGGTTTCGATCTAAGTCTTTACCTACAATGTTTATTTCAACCAGTCTTTTTTATTAAAATTAAAAATGAAAAAAGTATTACATGCATCTTTTATCAGTATATAAAAGTTTATTAAGCTAACAAAAAAAGTTAAATTATGTTTGGCATCGTTATAATACCCGGCTGAATGTATGATATTGACATTGACACATGTGCTAATACTATTTGAGAACCTTTTGCATCTTGTTGCAGACGATTCAACTCAACAGGTTGTAGGATCGAATCTTCTTTTCTGCAATTTTTAAACTGGGAATTATTAGATGTTAATATTTATATAGAAATATACTTTTTTGATTACCAAATAATACCTTATCACTACCAAGCTATACAACGGTTGACCAGGATTTGCCTTTTTATAATGATGTGTACAAGAATATACATTATATGATATCTTATATTTACTCTTTTTCCTTCTAACAGTCCTTTCTGGCGCTGATTTTATTATAGCGAGTTTACTGAAAATTTCTGCCATTGAAGATGTGTTTCTCGGACTGACCAAAGGATTAAGAAACTTTACAACTTGCACTTCGGTGCAATCTTCCTCACTTTCGTTCTTGTTTTTACAATCTTCATCGTCGATTGTAATAGTTTTTTCTTCAAACCACCTTTTCTTTAATTCTGTCCATGAACTAGCTCCTAAACGTGTCGTAAAGGAAGGTCGATTAATAATTTCATGACCAACTAGATTATTAGTATCATCGTGTCGTCGTCTTGCAACAGAATGTGTATTGCCATGCATAGATGCGTTTTCCATCATTCTTCGTTGACAAGATCTTTGCTGCCATAAAATATTCTGATAGAAATTGTGTCGAAGTTGGTTCTCCGTAAAAAAATGTCTTGCTCGATATCCTTCTATAGGCGGTATCATAAAATTGTTCATCTGTATAGTGAAACTTCTTTGCTGAACAGTGTTTCCATGATTGCCAAAAGCAACAAATAAATTATGAAATACATTCTGCGTGATTCTATTCTGTAGATAAACGTCTGGAAAATAATTGAATGGAAATCTATATGCATACGGCAAGTTAATATTTGTTCCATGCATTTGGTCTACAGAAAAAAAAGATCGCGATGGACTACGCAAGACTGAACGTTGATTTTGAAAAAGAGCATTTCTGTTATTAACAGCAAGAGGACTCCTTGAGTGACTCCCTGGATTTTGTCTCCCATTAGTTGTGTCGTTCTTGCAATTCTGTCGCGCTAGTTTGTCGTTTTCCTGCATATTTAAAATCATTGTGCGATTGTATTGATATGTGCTCCTCTGAGGCCTTACATTATGTGGTATATATCGCCTGGAAATTTTCTCGTTTATTTCTGATTGAAAGGCAATATTTGGTAGCAGATTTAACATTTCCATTCTCGTCATACAACGTGGTAATTCCTGAACTTCATCATCGGATAACTCAATCACCTAATTAAAAGGAGAAAAAAATGTTTGACAAATGCTTTGTACTATGCATATTTGAGAATATCTTACCTCATGCTTTGACTTTTTTGCATGCAACTCATTAATTTGCGAGACTATCTTCCGCTTTTCTGGATATCTGGAATTTTCACTGGTGTCAGATTCGATTATAGAAATTTCTGGAAATGATATTTTATCGTTCCTTTTAGGCAACTGTTTTACATTACGTTGAATGCGAGCACCTGGCCATGATACTTTACACGATGTATCTCTGAGAATTTTGATATTGCCTAACAAAGTTTCATCGGAAATTATTTCTAGTTTAGAATGTCGATTTTTTTCTTCACTGTTTATTACAATCTTTTCTGTCACATTATTTTTTACTACTTCGGAAGTAGTTGGTGCATTTTCATGATGTTTCACTATATTGGATATAACCTGGTCTACTAGATCAGATACTATTTGTTTTACAAATTCTTGTCCAGCAGTCTTCTCATGGTCTTCCACATTAAGATTAATAGATTTATTCGATATTTCCGGCACATTGTTTGTTAAAATTAGTTTTGATTTCTTTGCATTTTGCTTATTCTGTGGTTGATCAGACATTCTCAATCCGTTCTCAGGATCAACAATAATTTTCCGTTTAATAGGAATAAGCTCATCTGATCTATTGCACTTATCTATCTCTTCATAAAAGTAGCGCTGTATACGGTAGCCATAACGTGTTAATTGACTGTAAACTCTGTACTCTTCCAGGGTACATGTTGAGTCATCAATCAAGATTTCATATGCTTGTTGAATTGAGCATGATAATCCATTCCAAATAAGTTCAATGCAATTCTATAATACATAAAAAAAATTCTATAATACATATAACATTAAATATAAATACAATTATAATGAAACATTATTAAAAAATATATAAATTATAGAAAACATACTGTTTCTATGAGAAATAATGCTTCTTCTGGTAGCAAATATAAGGAACCATTTTTCTCGAGACCAAAGTTGCTCCAATCTTGACCAGACCTTTTAGTAACACGAGCTCGCTTTTGGGATGGTAACCACTCAGCAGTAGCTAGTTCTGAGATACGTTCAACTCTTTCAATATTTAACAAATCTTTACGATTTTTAAGTCCTTTTTCAATCTGAATATTTTGAAGCCAAGAATTATCAGGTTCAAAATGCTTCTTTCCACTTTTAGGCAAAGTTTTTAAAGACTTTTCCCATTTTTCTAATAAGCAATTACTGATACCCTTATTGCATAACAATTCTTTGGCTCTGTTAGTAAAGAATCAATGTTTATTTAATTAATTATCATTAAACGCTTGCACACTTCAATTATAATTTTCTATGAAACAAATGAAATAATTTTACCTCAATAAAGATTTAAATTTAAAATTTATTTTTTCAAAGTTCTCAAAATTAAAATTTAAAAAAAAGTATAACATATACATATAAAGTATAAAAAGTAGAATAACAACTTCTTTACATTAGGCAGTGCCAATTAAATCTAGTGCTAATAACTCTAGTTAATTATTTTAACTATTATAAAAATAAACTATTGTAAAAAAAATGAAACAAGCTATAACCATGGACTTACGTTAGCGTGTTGCACGGTAATTTTTCAGGTGGTTCGTCCATCACGGAGAACAGATATCCACGAGAAACAATGCTATAGAATGTATGAAACGTAATTTAAACTAAACATGTTAAAATTTTATATCATCAGTTAAAATTGTATATTGTTCTTATACAACAGGTATCCACACCGGTAAATGGATGAATCGTGGTGGGTTATAGTATTCGACGAGATTGATTCGCGTTAGCCTATACACCAAAGTATATCAAACGCATAAAGGTACTTTTTCATGCGCAGCACGCTGCAGCAGCAATTCGTTACTATTGGTTAAGAATTTTATGTAAGCTAGATGACGCACTTCCGGCGCAAAATACATTTTGCCGCAGTTCGTTGAAGTTGAACCGAACGAACAGCAAGCAGCAAGCGGCAAAATCGAGAAAGCGTACAATATGTCCGTCGTTTCATTATGAAAATATTATTTATTGCAATAAATATTAGGAAAATAAACGAAGAATGGCTTCGGATAAGGTACGAATGTTTGTAAATTAGATCATTTTATACTTTACACTTTACTTTTTCAAATTTGTGATAAAGTATAAAATGATCTAATTTACGAACATGTATCCGTACCTTATCCGAAGCCATTTTTCGTTTATTTTCCTAATATTTATTGGAATAAATAATATTTTCATAATGAAACGACGGACATATTGTACGCTTTCTCGATTTTGCCGCTTGCTGTTTGCTGTTCGTTCGGTTCAACTTCAACGAACTGCGGCAAAATGTATTTTGCGCAGGAAGTGCGTCGTCTAGCTTACATAAAATTCTTAACCAATAGTAACGAATTGCTGCTGCAGCGTGCTGCGCATGAAAAAGCACCTTAACATCTCAATTTGATCTCAATATTTGTTCTTTATAGCTCTGTACTCTTTTCACGTCTCTGTTCTCTTTCCAAAATATCTGTCAATTTATTTATCTCATAATGAGATTTTCATTTCTGCAGCAAAGAAGTAGAAAGTAGATAATTGTAGATAATAGAATAGAATATAGTACAGCTATATAAAGAACATACCTTGAAACCTTGGGTTTGTTCTTTGTGTAAATGTATTCACCATTCTCATCTTTCCTCTTTCTTCAACGTCCAAATGGACTTGGACGCAATCAGCGGACTCAACAGTTGAGGGAGCGCGCTCACTGTTATTGGTGTATTCTTCTAGATCTAAAATTCTGTTAAAAGAATACACTAATAACAGCAAGCACTCACTCCCTCAACTGTTGAGTCCGCTGAACGTGTCTATTTTGTTTGGTTTGGTGTAAAAGGAAAACAGAATAGCTGTGTTTATGGCTGCGGTCGAGTTGCCACTACGAATGCTTCGAAGTGTTTGATTAACCAATCAGAAGAAAGAATTTTACAAATTAACCAATCAAGAAACGCTTTGAAGTATTCGTAGTGGCAACTCGACCGCACTCTATATAGCAGAAAAAGCAATTTTGCAACTGCCAACTGCTGTAAAATTCTTGAATATGTGATTGGTTTATATATATATTATATATGTGATTTAAATTCAGAGAGAGTGAGGAATTAAAAGCAAAACCAAGCACATTAAAGAATGGGCGAGTTCAAGACGGCAAAACGGCTAAGTACGCTTGCCGAGTGATTGAACATAATTGGTTATTACTTATAGATCCAACCAATCATATTTATCGTTCGGCAAGCGTACCTAGCCGAATTTTACAATAGTTGCAAAGCTGCTTTTCCTGTTGAACGTAAAAGGGCTGCGCAGAATAAAAAAAACAGGGAACGGAGAATAAGAATTTCAACCTATCAGAAAATCAAGTACTATGGAATACACACTGTTTATTCCACCAGAGAGAAACCCAAACCTGAGAGCGGCCATGGAGGCCTTTTTCTTGTAATGCTTCTAACTGCCCGTACACTAGCG
>NW_017277136.1:0-6075 GCF_001594065.2 Cyphomyrmex costatus | reverse complement strand
CACATATTACATGTAAACATACTAAAACAGAACAAGAAATATAAGGTTCCACAGGAAAAAAAAATCACGAAGTATAATTGCCAATCAGACTAGATTTGAATACTCTATTCTTCATTAAATAACCATAACCAAGAGGTCCGACTTGCTTTTCTGTTGTGTTCAATTGTGCTGTGGTGTGTCGTTGTTGGAAAGCACCGCGTCCGTCACTTGTCGATGTGTGTCGCCCAAAAGACTTGATGGAAAGTACCCTAAGCTGCTGTGTTCAATCGTGCCGTGGTGTGTCATTGTTGGAAAGCAATGTGTCGAACATTTTGTATCTATGAAAATGGCTTTAAAAGAAGTCGAAATGTCCGATTAATTAATTATCTAGTAAAGAATTTAATTTACACACGAACATCAGTATTGGCTCTGATTGGCAACAGTACTTTGTGATAAACACATTTGCATTATCATGTTTATATAAAAAATTTCAAAATTAGAAAGAGAAAATCTTACTTGACAGATTACTTGTGCGGTGAGCATTTTGTAAAGAGGACGCAGGATCTCCGCAGCCCTCGAAGTCGAGCCGAGAAATTGCCGTCGCCGAGACGAGGAGATTAGAGAGGCCTTCCGGAACAGGAGCGACGAGGGATCGTTGTGTGGTGAGGCGGGCGTCATCTAATAATTCTGTAAAACCACCGATCGCGGTACGTGACATGCGTCTCGAGCGGAGCACACGTTAGGCTTTACTCCGATTTTTCGTTGCCGATCCCGGATCGGTCGCCTCTAGGTGTTTCGAGTCATTGTTGCCGTGAATACGTGCCCTCCGCTCAGACGCTCTAATTTGAGAATGTCTAATAGTGTAGTTGCTCGCCCTCGTTGCCGCCAAGTCACTTGTTTAATTGTAAATTATGGAGAATTCTTTAAAGTCGAGACTGGCGTTATTGCGCATTTGAGAACCGTTGCCGTCTACTGAAAATTTGTATATTTCAATTGTTCACGAAGTAATTATTGTTAATGTAATAAGATCTAGATTGTGTCGCACATTTCTTCCCGGCGAATTATTGCCGAATTTACTTTCTATTGTCGACGGCCATTTAATAGTCGGTTCCTTGTTATTGTGCCGCATACCAGAGCGCGGAAGGTCAACGCTGTAACGTACTTTCTTTCAACACTTTTGTACAGTCTCTAACAAATATATTGACTTCTCTTTATTGTTCTGATTAATTCTGGTGCATTTATTTCAGCCCCTCTGTCTTTCTCCGACACTCTTTTCCGCTTACCGCGAACCACTCCCCTCTGCCAATTCCGTTGGCTGAGCTAGTTGTTTAGTTCCGTCGCGAGAATCCGCGTAGTCTTTAAATCTTTGCCCGAGCAATTTATCTAACAATTTGTGCGAAGAGTGGCACGCTCTCTCGTGCCTGGCGCCCAACGAATTTTTAATAGCGACTACGATCTTCGCTGAGCGAGATACCTCGTTAACTTTAGTAAAATCTCGAATCACGCGAGAATTATTGACGAACCGCACTATTGCTCCAATAAGTATTGTTCATCTTAAATAAGAGCTTTCGCATCCCTAGATTTATTTTGGAAAGCGCGACGAAGTTGTGCCGGCACTTAAAAGGACGGTTACAATATATACACATATACCTGCAATTGTTTTTTTATTCTTTTCATCGTCCATTCCTCAAAAATAAGTTACAAAAGAATCTTAAATGATTATTATCATTATATGTATATATTTTTTTTGTAAAGAGAGCACAATGAAAGTTTTTTGCTAATTGCGTATTTCTACAATAAATAATGTGAATTGCTTTTCAAGAAAAGTATTAATTGTTACTAAAAGTGTAAAATCACCTTCCTTTATATAAATTATTTCACAATTTATATAATGGAAGATGATTTCTTTTTTATTTTTTGAAATTATTTGTGATACGATTAGAATAAATTATTTGAATTTAGCGGCAAGAAATCACGTTTTTAAAGTCAATCTTATAAGAAAATACCGTAATTCAATACTGTATGTAGAAGTACTAAGCAAATGCATTTTGAATTTGCCGCTTAATGTGACGTAGACTGAGTGACATTTCTGATTGGTTGTCTGGAACTATCATGCGCGTGAGCATACCCTTGCTTTATACCATGATATAACCTATCTGTCAAGTGGACCCAAAATGGCGGATAGGAATACCTATATCTCTAGTGCTTTAGTATAGTATAGATAGACATCTGTGTATGTAGGTAAAAATTGCAAAGTATGGTCTTGTTTTATGAAATATGTAATATTATGATAATGATATAATGTTAAGAAAATAGTATCGTATCTAGTTTCTATATATTCACTTTAGGTAGACGTTTTAGTTTTAAACAATACAAAGTTTATTGTAACTGACTTTAATATAATGTTTTGAACACAATCAAACTAATGCTAAAATAGTCGATTTGCATCACACATAATTCGCATACTACTTTGATTAGGAATATAGAATATATAACAATATCTGATATTACACATTTACATTAATAATCAATCTGTTACCTCAATCATCCGTATATCGCTCAAGATCTTACTTATCAAATAGTTAAATATTACGGTCCGTATTCAGAACGCACTTTTATCGATAAAAGCGCGCTTTTATCTCTGAAATTCTATAGTATACGTGACGTAAACTATAGCATGTTAGCGCGCTAACATCGTTGTTAGTGCGTTCTGAATACGGACCTACGAATATTACAAATATTGTTCAGCGATGATGAGCTCACCATGGTCGCAGGAAAAAGAGTAAGGTCGAAACAAAAAATCATACGAATATAAACATTCTAGTGTTTCGAAATCGAGTATCTCTTTAAACCTGTTTCATCACCAACTTCTCAAATCAAATAACTCTAGTCATTTAAATTCTAGTATATATATATATATATACATATAATAATTAATAAACTCTAGTCATTTAGAATAAATCTAATCACTTTAATGATAATGAATAAACTTGAAAGCAATTATTATTTTTAACATATAATATTATGATATAATATTATTTATTTTAAATATTTTAACATTCAATAGTATTGTTCGTTTTGTCTTTCAGGAGCTGCTCGGAGTCGCTCTGAATAAACCCAGCGTACTTGGATGTGATCCATTTAATGCTGCAAATGCTTCGTTGATCAATCAGAAGAAAAAATTTTATGAATTGATCAATCAAAGTATGTTTCGAGGTATTTACAGCATTAAATAGACCACATCCAAGTACGCTAGGTTCGTTCGGAGCGACTCTGAGCAGCTTCCGAGAGACAAAACGAACAATACTAATGTTTAGATTCAAATAAAATTTAAAGCTAAGAATGACACTAATTGCTCAAATATATGAAAATTTTATTATAATCATCAATATTCAAATATATAAACATTAGGGTGTATCGAATTTTCGAAAATTTTACGGAGTAGCGATAAAACGATAGTTCAGTATGCACTATTCACGAAAATTGATACAAAAAAAATTTAAAAAAATATCTAGCATTCGCGCACGCGCCTCCAATACAGCGTTTTTTGAGGTTTTTTTATTAATCTCTCCATAACTTAGTCATTTTTCAACTTTTTTTTTTTTTATTTGTGCCCAGAGTATGTACCTTCCAAACCCATATAACAAAAAATTTTTTGAAATTTTTCTGAGCCCTTAAAAAATCGTTAAATATGACCGCGTTTGATCAAATTAATGGTTAATAACACAGACCTGCGAAATTTCACTTTTGTCAGTTGCAAGAATGGGTAGGGGTGATTTTAGTAGATTTTTATGCTCTGAAAAGGGTGGCACTAGGAGAATTCCCCTATCACGTCCCATTTTTCGAGAAAAGTGAGTACTGAACTGAATACTGAACTAAACGAAAAAAGAACGCATCCAGAGATACATTCAGTGCACATTATGCCACACTAATGCGGCCAATGAAAATCACTATATGATACATTGTATTAAATTATAATTAATCATTAATTAGATCAAAAGTGATCATATTTAGAGATTCTTCCAGGGCTCAGAAAGATTTCAAAAAATTTTTTGTGATATGGGTTTGAAAGGTACATACTCTGGGCACAAATTAAAAAAAAAAAGAAAAGTTGAAAAATGATTAAGTTATGAAGAGATGAATAAAAAAAATGTAAAAAACGCTGTATTGGAGGCGCGTGCGCGAATGCTAGATATTTTTTTAAATTTTTTTGTATCAATTTTCGTGAATAGTGCATACTGAAATATCGTGTGTTAAATCATTTCTCCTTAAGTTCTCCATCCGGAATCGGATCTTAACATATTAATTTGCGAATTCGCGCGTCTCTTTCTCTCGTTTCACTTCTTGTCGTCCGCAAGCCACATTAATAAACTTATAGAGTGAACAACGATGGACCACCGTTTTCGTTGATCCGTTCCTTTTCTTTTATTTTATTTTTTTTTGTGTGTTTGCGTGTGTGCGTGATTGAGTGTGTGCAAATCCTCTCCCAGTGAGTAGCATTTCCCCTCAACGATTTGCAAGCAAGGGAACTGTGCGCCTCCCTACGTGGCAGCCTTTTCCTCGCCCCCTTTTTTTTGCTGTCGCTACTCACTGGCCGTCGCGATCAGAATACCGGTCGCTCTATCTACGCGTACATTCGCCGGGACTCTGTTCGACAAATAATGTCGCATTATCTCGCGTGCTATCCGTACACGTATCGCGCGGCGTAAGAACCGTTCGTTCTTTTCTAAGCATTTTTCCCCGGAAAGAATTAAATCTTAAAATTTACCCTGAAAATACGGTAATCGTGGGACAACATTATATTTCGAAGAATTTTTATGTAAATCTCTCATATTCATTAATAAAACTTCAGTAAAATATAAAATAAGTATGATTAATTTTACTGAAGTGCATGGTAAAAATCTTTAAATTTATTGTATTGTACCATAATTACTATATTTTCAAGGTAAATTTTAAGAAATCCTTCTCTCCGTATACCTCTCCCCCGGTGAGTAGTATTCCCATCAACGATTTGGAAGCAAGGGAACTGCGCGCCTCCCTACGTGGCAGCCTTTTCCTCGCCCCCTTTTTTTTGCCGTCGCTACTCACTGGCCGTCGCGATCAGAATACCGGTCGCTCTATCCGCGCGTACATTCGCCGGAACACTGCTCAATCCAATATTTTTCTTCATCGTTCCCCGTCCACTTCTATACGTTCCCTCTAGCTATATAAACCGTAGGTGTAAGCACAATTATTCCTCTATTCACTTTCTTCCATAAACTGTAATGGCGTCTAATTATTCGGCAGGTTATGGGCCGTACCCGAAGAGGGTGTAGAGCGGGGTGGCAGGCCCACAAGAGGAGGCTGTGGAGCCGGTTCGACGGATCCGGCGAATTTGACGGCTCCGTATTCCCGCGGGAGCCGGGTCCTCCGGGGCCCTCGCGTTCGGTCGTTGAGCCGGTCGTCGGGGCTCATCCTCCGCCTCCGCGACCCCGCGTCTCGGTCCCCTCCGCTGTCGCGAGACGCCCGAAGCCTCCCAACGCGGATTCGGTCGCCCCGGTCAAGGTTCCCACGCGTCCGCTGCCGGTGGCCTGCCAGGCTCCGACCGCGGTGCGTAGGCAGGCGCTTCCACCCGCGCCACCGATCCGAGTGAGGCCGCGAATTCTTACCAACGAAATCATACCGAGAACCTCGCGGTACATAAAGCTACGGATCATCGTGAACAACCGACTTATTCCGACCCTCACCCGGATCACAACTCTGACTGGGCCCGCGTAAGCCCCTTCATGGCACGAAAAAGGAGGTGCTCACCACGAGCCACGTTTTTTTTTCTTTTTCTCTTTTCTCTCTCTTTTTCCTTTTCAATCCTTCCTCTTCTCTTAGTTCCTTGAGATGATGAATCTCGGTAAGATCTGAGGGCATTAGTAGCCCCTTCAGGGCGATTATTATCTCGAATATTGCCTCAATCATTGATATGATTACTGACTAGACTCATTGACTGTGCACAATTTATTCTCTTGGATTCCATGTCATCACGAGGGGCTGAGTTCCCCCTAGCTCTTCCAGCAACTTAAGGTTTTTATGTGAATAATGTAAATAAATGTAAATAGTTTTTAT
>NW_017277135.1:0-309 GCF_001594065.2 Cyphomyrmex costatus | reverse complement strand
AAAAAAAAAGAGAGGGGCACGGAATCGAGCTACTGAATGTGGCAGCGCTCAAACACCGTTTGCTTCTAAATCGTTGAGGGGAGGAGAAATGCTACTCACTGGAGGAGCAATCTTACCGTGCTCCTGATATAGTTTGAAAGAAAAGGACGAGACGATTATTCGTAAGGAGGGGGCGCAATAATAATGCGAAGATCCGCGATGGGCGCGAACTATAATCTATGATTCGCGGTTCCTTGATCGCGGCGACCAGTGAGCAGCATAAAAAAAAAGAGGGACACGGAATCGAGCAACTGAATGTGGCAGCGCTCA
>NW_017277134.1:7617-8347 GCF_001594065.2 Cyphomyrmex costatus | reverse complement strand
AAAAAATTAAAGAAATACTCGAGAGTACATCTAATATTGTACACTATTCGTTCTAATAGATTTACATTAATCGAATAATATTTTTCCACTAGAGAAAAATATGAAGTAATTGTTATATTATTACGCTTTATACTTTTACAGCAAGAAAACACGAAGTTCCCGGACAACACCATTGCAGTACACAAAAATGTTGGACTTCTTTTACTTAAACAAAGGTCTTGCGGAAGGGAAATTTAATTCATTACATGGAAAAGAAGAGACACAAAAAAAGTGGGCAGAACTAGCTGCAGAATTGAATAATGTTCAAGGAGCGACGAAAACTGCCGAACAGTGGCAAGTGGTACGTATGTAACATATTCATAGCTGTGTTTTGCGGATTATCTCCTTGTATAAATCTATTAGAATTCCAATATTTTGTAAACATTGCAGTTCATAAAACGTTCATATTTTAACATAATGTCAAGCGGACTTTGATGCTTAATAATGTTTACGTAAATCTTACAATTTTCAGTCAAATACACACTGTGCGTCAAATTATATTTATGAATCTTGAAATTCAGTTATAACTGAGTTCTACACTGTATTTCAAAACTGACAAATATTTGACACGCTTCTTTGAACTAGAAATTATAGGATTTACGTAAAAATATTAAATATAAAGATTTGTTGTGATCATATATGACATTTCTTTGGTTGTTTGAACATTTCATAGATTGATTTTCGTACTAAT
>NW_017277134.1:0-7163 GCF_001594065.2 Cyphomyrmex costatus | reverse complement strand
TAAATATATATTACATTATATATAAACATATATATATATAAACTTCTCTCTTTCATGACGTGTCGTGACGCGATGGACGACGCGACGCACGACGCGCTAAGTGGAAACGTACCCTTAGTCTCATAATTTAATTGGATAAGAATATGTTCATCCTTTTGAAACTTTAACAGGTTTTCTTTCATTTAGATACTTACCAAAAAGCCCGTGCAGCTCTTTCCGGTTTTATAACTGATTCCAATTATGAAACTGAGATAGAACAAAATATGGGTCGAGGAAAGAGAAGAAAAAAAGTTCGGCAAATTTCATTATCAGACAGTGATTCTGACATTCCATTAAAAATTACGAAGAACAGCATCTCTGCTCCCCCTGCCATAACTTTCGAAACTCAGACTCGTGATATATTGATTTAAATCTCGACATTTCATCAATACAGTTAACTGAGGAAAAAAAGCTACAGAAGAAAAAATTGGATACTAAAAGAAAAGAGTTATCACATTCACAGGGAAACCTAACGGAATTAAAGGAAGCAATTCAAAAAGCAAAAGAAACTACAATTTCTAAAATTAAAAGGCCAAAATTATTATCACCTTTATTAAGCAAAACAAGCTCTTTGAAATCTGTGTCATCATCAACATCTCTCATATCTTCTTCAAATTCATGTCTAAGAAACCTTGAAGCAAATTACTGTACTAAAGATGCTGTTCAAGAAGATCTGACTTCTTCTTCGAAAGAATCTTTACAAAATGAAATACCTGAAGATTGTTCGTCGTATTTTGATGATTCAATTTCAACATGTACACAGAATTTTATTTTAACAGACAATATGAGCCGTACATCTTCTAAAGATACAGTACAGTGCAACAGTATGTCAAAACATAATAATCCATCAAAAAAATTATCCAGTTCCTGTCGATATACATTATCCAAAGAACAGTCGTATAATAAGAATATGGGTAATATTTTGTTGTCATACAAATGTAAAATGCATATTTGCTTTTGTTACTTATATTACTATAATTTTTTTATTTATTGCAGAAGAAATATTAATCCAGATGGAAACAAGACTTCATAGGACATTTGTTACAGTGGGGGAAATTTCTGGGAAGATAGACATTCTTAATATGAATATGAGTAAGATCATGAGAAAGATAATACCCGCAGAAAAGAGAATATCATGTCCTGAGAAAATACCAACATTACTAATAGATACAAAACAACATTTAAAAGAATTTGAAAAATTTCTAGATGCAGATCCTAATTTGTCTGCTGTTGTAAGTAAAATTCGTTTTTTTAGAATGAAGAAAGTTTTTTCTGTATATATGTTTTATGCATAAAAAATTGCATAAAAAGCTTCCTGAAACTCGTCATAAACAGTCATATTTGTGTTTAATTTGTTTTAAAAAATACAGATGCGTAACTTCAGCAAGTTTGGCAAATACTAACATTGACAATGATGAACTTTCACACACTTTGTTTATCATGTTGTCAATCTCTCGCACTCTCAGATTGTCGACGTATTCGAATAAATCTTTAAAATGTTGCATAAAAAGTAGAATCTACGGTAGTCTCGTGAAATGTGAAAGACATGTAAAAAAATTCTGTAGCACAGATTTTGTTTTTTATGCTGAAGATAGCCCGAAGTGATGTTAAGCGTTTGTTTTGAATTTTAAATATTCTGCAATTAGACACTTATAATATTTATATTTACGCATCGTAAATATAAACTGTATTCATAACATTTCATTGGTTTTTGTTCAGTGTCACTACATGTTTAATTATATGAAATGAGATACAAAGAATCCCGAAAGAAAAAGTGCAACAAACATGTTAACTAAATTACTTTCTAATACACTAGCAAGTGAAATGAATTGTGAGGGAGGTAACAAAAAAATTGGTTTTAAATCTCTCAAACTGTACGATTTGTTTCTAGGTAATTAGTAACACATCGGATTTATTACTATTATTTTTATATAAAATGCTGAATGTTTTGTATTCATATATGATATATATGTGTATTTTGTAGGGACTCTTGAAATGGCCTTTCCAGAGAGTAATCTCACCGAAGCAGATCTAGTCTTAGCAAGGTGGTTAAAAGATGCAAAATAGCGCAAGCAGTTCGATGGTAGCTTGGGAAACAGGGGAAAAAAATCTTAATTACAATAGGACAAATAGCAATTTTTTTCATGAATGGGATAAATTAAGTAAGCTTTCAGTCCTTCTTCTTTAAACGCCGAGTTTAGTTATTCATTTCTAATTCATTTTGTGTAAGAAACATTTTAAAACAGAATATAGGGGGGGGGGGGAGGTGTGCGTATACCTTACTAAGAATGCTTTCTACTTGGTGATATAGGTCGACACAAGCATCATTATCTTTTCTTTGGCATCCAGTAATAGAGATCGAACTTATGACACTAAACGGAAAGCATCTTAAGATATTATATTTATCAAATCACAATGTTTCTGCTGTGATCTTATATTACATGGTGTCCAGTAAAGACCGTAACGACACTTAAGAGTAGATTCCTGAGATCATTTTGAGACGAAAATTCTAACACAATGTTAAGGCTATAATAGTTCTTGAATTATAAGCATTTAAAATTAACGAATTATACTTTCTAAAGTTTGCGCATCATGCAGGTATGGTATAACGGAAAATCCATCCATGTTTGAGTGCATGAACTGTAGGCGGCATGATTCACTAACTTTAAATGCTTATAATTTAAAATCTATTATAGTATCGCGACATTTCGATATTAGAATTTTCATCTTAAAATAATGATCTCAAGAATCTATCCCCTACCGTTGTTGTTACAAACTTCACGGAACATTCTGTATAATTTTTAAAGGACCTATCGTTCAATAATTAAGATTTTAATTTATGTTGTCCTTATTAAGCATAATCCTTCCAAAAACGTGAAAGATGGTTTATATACTAAGTATAGGATGTTGCATCAACATATTGGTGAGTATATTAGATTGCTTTCCTAGCCGCCATGTGATTAATCGATTACGTTTTATTAATGCAATCGATTGATCAATTTTATAAATTGATTGACTATATATGCCTGCTAGGGAAGACATTCCGACATATTGACCAATATGTTGATACAACTTCTTGTACATACTAAGAGAATCTTTATGTCCTTTATGACTGGTATACATAAAGATTCTCTTGTATGCAAAAAAAAATAATATTTTGATTTATGTGATTCAGTTTAGTTATTGATTTCTAAATTTTTCTTGCGAGAGACAATTTATAGAAAAAAGTATAAAATTGTACCTTAATAAGATTATTAAATGCCACAATGTATCTATGCTGTGATAGTCTCATATACATATATTTTTTAAAAAGAATCTATTGTTAATCTATTGTTAACTAACAATAAGATTTTTCTTGCTATTTATGTAGTCTTTAAGTGTAGTCGTTCCAAAGGCATAAAAATGATTTATATCCTAATTAAGTATATACTAATATAAACAATAAATAAGTTACTTATATACAAATTGTAATACCTGTTATTTGTAATTTTTAATAATTAAAAATTTCTGAATTAAAATTTAATGATATATAATATCATTACTTTTTTTACTGTTATTTTTCTTCTTGTGTATTATAATTCTAAACTTCTTAGAATGTTAGTCCTTTTAACTAATATTATAAATAGTTGAATCTTAATTTATTGTCCTACTCCTAGCTGTTGAATAAAATTATCTTTATTTGTATATACTTCATAGTTTATTTATTATAATCTTATTATATCATTTTTGTGAATGAATTGAAAATACAATGTCATATTTAGAAAATTCGATTTTGAGAGTATTCTTACATTCATTATTTTTAGATAGCCATTGCTGAAACAGAATACTTTTATATAATCTTACTCTAATAGAGCACCTATTTGTACCAATAACGCAGATTAATTAATTTTAATCTCGGTTCAACTTACTTCATCTTTTTCTCATTCTTAAAACTACAAAGAAGACTAAGTTGGATTGAGATTAACATTAATCTACGTTAGTGAAAATAGGCATCAATTAAAGTAGCTACTAACAGAACTAAAGTAATTGTTGCGCATGCACTAACATTAAAAGTCGGTTCTACATTAGTTGCACACCGATCGCAAGTTTGTTGCGACAGCCAATCTCAAGCTTGCATTTTGAAATCAACGCTTCAGATTGTAGCTGTCGCAACAAATTTGCGATCGGCTTGCAACTAATGCAGAACCGGCTTTATAGCTGTCTTTTACCGTAAATAAGCAAGAAATTAAGAAAAATACCTTCGATATATTATATTAATCCTATCTCGAATTGATATCGAAACGACCTCGATTCTTATAAATCAATGAAATTTTTAGATGGTCTATTATACAAGTTTCCAATATCATTTTGAAAGATTAATTCAAATTTTTACTTCCAACTCGAAAATTAATCGAAATTGGTCAAAAATCCGTCGAAATCAATAGCGAAAATTTTCGACTTTTATTTTCGTCATCGAAACGACGTCTTTTCGAGGAACTATTTCTGACTGGGCAGTTGATAACTATCTTGCATCGTTTATCAATGAGTACAAAAAGTTGCAAAATAAATTAATTATTAAGATAGAGTACGGTATAATGTTACTTTATGATGTGTAATTTACGACAGTCTTGCACGGTCTTATATTAAATGTACTAAGCAGTTTAATGGATATTTCAGCTACGACAAATGTACAAAAGGTGAATTTTGAGATCAAATGGTTTTTCTTTCTGAATCAGCATGATTACAAGCTGATGGTATTTTTAGAAGCAGACCAAACGAAGAATTTCATATTGGAATTTCACGGTTTGAATATTTAACTATCGATATGATTAAATAATTTTCTCCCTAATTGATTCCCTATACACGTAGTACTTTTAGGTGTCATGAAATCCCTTTTAATAAGCTCTCTTAATAAGCAAAATAATTAGATAATCATTGACGTCCGAGATTTAGTTATGAAACTGTATAAAACAGATTCATTAATTATCGCGTCGCAATAAGCGTCTAAAGATTTTAACAAAAAATCTCGACGCTCGCAAGAATTATGTTGTTGAAAAGGCACTGAATTTCGTTTATCTTAGTTAAGCAAAAAAATCTCGGATCGATTCTTTTGCAAAATTTTCTTCTACTTCGAGATTATTTAATTTATTTCAACAGTCTAAATTGTGTTATATATTATGCGGTTCTCGAAATTGCCGTAAAAACAATGCTAAAGAGTTCTTGATTTATTTTGTACAGAAATTATAAACGACTCAAAATTTCCAGATGCAGTACTTTGTGGTTTCTCTCACACACGACACACACGCGCGCGCACACACACACACACACATACACATACAGAGGGTATCACACACACACACGCACGCACGCACGCACGCACGCACGCACGCACGCACGCACGCACGCACGCACGCACGCACGCACGCATGCACAGGTCTGTGAAGCTGGCACCCCCAAATGCGAATTTCAATAAAATTAATATCGCATTCGATTGTTCACCATTTGTCCATATTTAACCATCAAACAAAAAATTGTTGTCCACCCTTGAAGAAAGAATGAATAAATGAAAAATTGTAACACCCCCATGTAAATATTCTTCCGAATTATATACATACGGGATTCGATTGTCCACCATGTATACGCGTTTGTTTACTCATAATTTTCTTTTGTGCACCTTTCAGAAAGCAGTTATAAACAAATTAAAATTTAACAATTTATCATTTTTGATATCTTATTGTCAATTATATAATTCTAAATTTATTCTAATTAGAAGAAGGAAGAACGATGTATTAAAAATTCATGTTCTATACAAATATATTCAACCACTATAATTTATGTAAGAATATAAAATATATGTATAAATATATACTATAGTACATATATGTGTATTTTTAAACATAATCCTAAATTTATTTTAATTGGAAGAAGGAAAAATAATGTAAAATTGGAAAATAAATTTTAAATAATATTTTATTTATATCAAAGAAGCAACATATCATTCAGACTTTGATAAAACGCAAAATAAGTTTTTTACGTATAAAATTATTAAATATAAGGCGCATTTATTTTCTAAAGGTACTTTGCTTAGTTTTCTAACAATAAGTGCTTTTTATAAAACTATTAAACTGCTTCACCTTTTAATTTTCTTAGTTTTATATATTACTACAATACAAAATTGTCATGCTCCTTCCCACATAAATCGTCTTCATTCAAATTTAATTTTTATGCATTATTTATTGCCGTTTGCGATTTCCTTTATTGTGCAATTTTATAAAAAGCACTTATTGTTAGAAAACTAAGCAAAGTACCTTTAGAAAATAAATGCGCCTTATATTTAATAATTTTATACGTAAAAAACTTATTTTGCGTTTTATCAAAGTCTGAATGATATGTTGCTTCTTTGATATAAATAAAATATTATTTAAAATTTATTTTCCAATTTTACATTATTTTTCCTCCTTCCAATTAAAATAAATTTAGGATTATGTTTAAAAATTTTTTTTAAAAGGTAGACAAAAAAGAATTATGGGTGGACAAACGTACACATGATGGACAATCAAATCCCGTATCTAATAATTAAGTAAACAAACGTGCATAGTGAAATGTTAAATTTTAATTTGTTTATAATTTTCTTTTGTAAGGCAGACGAAAGAGAATTGTGGGACAATTGAAACCCGTATGTAATTCAAAAGAATATTCACATAGAAGTATTACAATTTTTTATATATTTAAAATTTTTTTCAATGGTGAACAAAAATTTTTTTATGGTTAAATGGTGGATTAACAATCGAATGCGATGTTAATTTTACCAAAATTCGCCAAAATGAGGGCGGCGAATTTCACAGACCTCGCATGTACGCACCAATGCACGCACGCACACCTAGCTTTGATCGAATTTTGACTCTTTATATGGTTTATATACTTATGTTATATATTCATATTATCGGTTGTATTCTTATTCTTATTGTTTCAAATATTGTTCAAAAAAGTAAATTCTTGTTTTAAGTACATATAATGAATTGTTCGTTATTCTTATGGGGGAAGCAAATGAGCTTTTAGAACACTATGAAATGGATTTATACAACTCGCGTTTTACGGAATATCATGAGAAAGTCTCAAACTGGTACAGAAAATAAAATTATTAC
>NW_017277133.1:0-572 GCF_001594065.2 Cyphomyrmex costatus | reverse complement strand
TGAGGGGGACAATGCAACATTTGGTTGTTTTTCGAATCGCCTCCGTCTAGCTTTCGCTGTCCCAGCTCACAACACCGCATCGCGCATAATTAACCAGGAAAAATTACCGTTTTTCATTTATTTAATAATTTTGACTTTTTAATAATTTTGTTTTATAATATGCAATCGCGTTAACGAGAAAAAATTAATATGTTGTTATAAATCTGACGTGTCAATATTAGACGGTTAGTGAAAGCAGCCTTGGGGATTGTTATCAAAACAACACATCAAATGGAAGGGCGAATGCGAGTCGCACGTCCCCCCCGCGCCAGGCTCACCGATAAACCGTGCAGTCATCATTTAAATACATATTAAATAAAATTATTATTTTAAATACTACCGACTGCTGACCGATATGACGTACATATATTTAAAACTTTATCGCAGTACTATCACGAGTTAAATTGTTAATATATTACCACAAAAAGTAACTGATTATTAATTAAAGTTGCTAGAACAAAGTGAATATAGAAAAAGTGTACGTAACTTTCGGCCGATTTTCGAATCGCCTCCGCTTTCCGCTGTACCCCTCA
>NW_017277132.1:401-767 GCF_001594065.2 Cyphomyrmex costatus | reverse complement strand
CCAAAAATTTGAACCTTTCTAAATTAAAATGATTATTTAATAATGTAACATAATAATTTAAACATTTAATACTTTAACTGATATTATCTAATATAATATATGACCACGAAAAGTAACTGATATGTTACTAAATGTGCCAGTTCAAAGTGAACATACGTTATGTTATTTTCTATGTTAAATATGTACCACGAAAGGTAAATGACAGATTAGTCAAGGTACAAGGTAAAATGAACATACCTACTTATAAGTAAAACAGATTACAATCTGCATATTACAGTTTTCTAGAAAATAACTGCAATGAACATACATAAAGTATATTTTCTTTGTTGAATATGTACCACGAAAAGTAATTAATAGATCATTCAA
>NW_017277132.1:0-256 GCF_001594065.2 Cyphomyrmex costatus | reverse complement strand
TAATAGATCATTCAAGGTGCAAATTCAAAATGAACATATATACATATAAGTAAAACAGATTACAATTTGCATATTACAGTTTTATAAAAAATTTCTGCAATATGTTGTTCTTAGTGCACAAAATATAAAAGTCGGTTATTGAGATTTGATTTGAAATTTATTTAATATATACTAGCCCATGCAATGAAAAATATTTGCTTGTAATTCCAGAGTACCAATCTGTTAATGACTCGGAAAAAGAACATGGCGGCCTGCT
>NW_017277131.1:0-1374 GCF_001594065.2 Cyphomyrmex costatus | reverse complement strand
TCACCGTTTTTCGATCACGTCGGCTTTAACCGTTTTTAGATCACGTCGGCTTTAACCGTTTTTCGATCACGTCGGCTTTAACCGTTTTTCGATCACGTCGGGGTCACCAATTTGTGGGCACGTTCGTTAGTATTATCCCGGGTACGAAGTACGAAACACTTGTACAATATAATATGAGTCTTTATTGAGAGTTACAAAGGCGACGCATGTAGTTGAATGGAAGGCGGTAAAATGCGTCGAGAATAACGTGTAGAGAGATGAACATAAACTGTGTAATGTCTAGATGTGTTACAAAACTAAAAAGTGTAAGAGGTGTGTAGAGTGTACAAGGTGTAACTTAAAAGTACTAGAAATCCCTACACAATTTCGTCAGGTGGTTCCATCCATTGGTTGGGTAACCGGAATGCGGAATAGCGGAATGGATTGACGAATGGAATGACGGAACTGAGCATGCGCATTACGAATTTTAGTTTCACTATAACTTTCTCTCTCGCACCTATCTTGGCTTCAGCCTGGGCATTCTATTAGCATTTCATGTTATATATGTTCTAAGCCAGAAGCACAATCGGTCACTGAGCGCTCAATCAGCTCTTTCATCTGATTAGCATATTCCGTTAAATTCTGAAATATAGACTAATTAGATGAATCAGCTCAATGAGCGGATATGCTTCTGGATGCACCTATTTTGATACGACAAATACTAGAATCTTTTTAGGACCGTATGTACAATTGATAACAATAATAAACAAGAAGAAGGAAGCCAATAACGGTCAAAGCTGGATCACAGTGCTTATTATAAATATGTGAATTTTTTATACTGCGTATGTAGTACCTCCACAAATCGCGACGCTGATAGTTTTTCAGCATTGACGCATACATACTTACTACCGCAGTAATATCACTTAGTTAAATTGATAAGCAATCTAACAATTTTTGATGCTTATAGCATCTTATTGGATCTTAATAATATGTTGAAAGACATCCCTAATAGCACAAAGTCGTCTCTAAGCCGACTTTGAATCGACTTATGCTGCTAGACGTCTGAAAATAGACGACCGTTGTTCAGTCAAGCTCGGTTATCGACCGAGATCGATAATCCACTCAGGGCGCGCGGCTAATACGAACCGGCCCTGTTCTCTATGCGCATAACCATGATGTAAGAATACAAGGTGTACCATTGCGCATAATGGCGACTGAATACTGGAGCAACCAATCAAATTTCGCCCCTAAATGTTGCACGAGATTCAAACGCTGTACTAAGATCAGACTATTAATACTTAATAATGCTCTAAAAAAACCGTGTAAGACAATAATATATGAAAGTAAATATGTAAGAATAATAATAAAATACTAAATTTACATTATACATCTGTT
>NW_017277130.1:0-343 GCF_001594065.2 Cyphomyrmex costatus | reverse complement strand
CTCACACACATGTGCTTCAAAATCTTGAATCAAATTTCTAGGTGAAAGATCGAAATAACAGTTTCTTGTATTTCAAAAATGAATCACAAAAGATGTGTATTAATTTCAAAAGAATTCTTATGTGCTCCACAATCTTAAATCAAATATAGTGTTCTAGGTGAGAAATTCAAATAACAGTTTTTTATATTTCAAAACTGAATCACAAAAGATCAGTATTAATTTTGATAGAATTCTTATATCAAATTATCTATTTTAACGTAATACATTTTGTTATTGCAAGATAATGAAATGGAAATTAATATATATATAAAAAATCTTGGCATACATAATGAGGTATTCAAGT
>NW_017277129.1:0-483 GCF_001594065.2 Cyphomyrmex costatus | reverse complement strand
AAATTGTGGCAGTCCAAACAAATTCGTTTTTGTCCATATCCTTCTTCTCCAATGGGCATCGAATATTCATCCAAGGCATGAACGAGTTTTCTGCATACATAACACGTATGTCCACCAGTCGGTTCGTGCCCGTTTGCACAAGCTGGACATTTTTTTTCGTTTCTGACATTATCTCTTGTAATCTCATTATTATCTTCATCATCTAAACTTTCCCTGATAATCTCATTATCTTCATTTAAACTTTCTCTAATAATCTCATTATCTTGATTTAAATGAATATTTTCTTCTATTCTTGTATCTCTTGAATCAAGGTCTTGAGTTTTTGCGTTTGCAATCTTTAAGCGGCCGCTCATGAAATTTACGTGCTTTGTCACAAATTCGTCCGCACGCATAGGTACTTTCTCTAGTAGAGTGTATAGACCGGTTCAAAGCCATGGTCCTCTGAGGGGGGGTGAGGGGCGAGGGGAACCCGAGGCGAGAGGG
>NW_017277128.1:1900-6229 GCF_001594065.2 Cyphomyrmex costatus | reverse complement strand
ATTTATAAATCAGATTATTAGAGTTGCGTTGCAAGTCCGACAATTGTTCGGCGCGCAATTTTGAGGGGACTATATATACTGTTAAATAGGGCGAATAAGAATCAAATTACAATTTGAAATCTAAATCTGATAATTTATTCTAATATTATATATATGTATATCTATCGATATTCGCAAATTCTCGCAAGTGCTAAGACACGCGTATATCTCTTTATATAGAATCTCGATTTAATAACTTACCAAGGCGTATAAGGTAGACTTCCACTACAATGCCTTACTGATGAGTCCAGTAGTGGAAGCCGGGACGAAACGCCAAAAATTACGTGATATTCTTCGCAATATATAATATTAGAATAAATTATCAGATTTAGATTTCAAATTGTAATTTGACTCTTATTCGCCCTATTTAACGTGTTAATTATTAATAAATAAAAGAGTCCTTCAAAATCTTCAATTCATTTGTTTTCAAACCGCAGGCTGTAACAATACGGATAATACATTGTAAGTCTTTTCATTAAGTTAAATTAACAGTTTCTAATTTATTGATCGTTTCGATAAATTATTTGACATTTTAAATTCATCTTTTACAATTAGTTTAAAGGAATACCGAACAGTTTTTACCGGAAGCACGAAACAAGTAGAATTTTTACAAGAAACATTGATTTTTTTGAAAGATATCACAGCTGTTAACAATAAAGGTAAAACTGTAAAAATTAAATGTTTTGAATGCTGGCAAGTCACTATTAACAGTATTATACAATTGTGGGAAATATTAAAGACCTTTAATTTTCCATATTTACAAACTTATAGAATAAATCAAGATTAATTGCCTCGAAAACTTTTTTGGTTCTATTCGCCAACAAGACGGTAACTGTGTAAATCCGACCTCTATACAGTTTGCTCGCGCTTTAAAAAAATTGTTTAGTATTAAGTTATTACAATCTTGTGATATAAAAAATTGTGCTCCAGACTCCAATGAAATATTAAACTTTATGGAAACATCCATAATCTTCGATCTATAACTTCTAACTTTAATAAATCAAAAATTAAATATAAAAATCGACTCTCGAAAATTTCAAATAAATAGAATAAATAGGCTAATGAGAGTAAAATCGCTGTTAGTAATGCGAAATTATAAAAAATATATATTTAGATATTAACAATTAAAAAATATCATATATAAAATTACTAAACGTTTCGGCTTACATCCGAGCCATCTTCAGTAGTAAATTCGCGAAAAAGCCATGGATAAGTAGGAAAGTGGTCACTCTCACCGTCAAACAAACAAATCCACATGGTTCGTAGGTCATGTGCAATTGACTAGACGAAAATCTAAGTAAAAATTGAAATTAATAACTATGATTGAAAAAAAAATGAAAATGAACACTCACCGACGAATCCATGATTACAAGATCAAATTGTATTACAAGAATAATTGACCATCATCAAACAAACAATAAATTAATATAAAAGATAGTCAAGTGATAAAAATCCGAAGATAACATTGTGGTGGTCAAGTTTTAAATGTAATAACTGTAAATAGGAGAACTCTATGAGGAGCAACGATGTATCGATGTATCGAAATTACGCGACATTCATACTCAACGGAACGCGACACGTCGCATCTACTACATTTTAATATTTTCCATAATAAAGTTTTAATAATAAACAAAATGATGTCAAAGCAATTAAAGAGTCAGTAAGTTGGTATTGTAAGATATCAACTAAAGATCTACGCGTATATACTGTGGCAAGGCGGTGACTTTGTGTTACGAACTATACGAGGTCCTCGGTTCGAGTCCCGGCATCGCGTCGAGCGTCCGACATTTTTTCTCGGCCCAGCGTTTACGGTATCATAAGGGTTAAGTTGTGCTAGATCATCTGACAGCTTTTTAACTTGGACTGCTTGTCAGAACAGTACAACCTTTATCAGGATACAATATTTTACACATTGCTTCCAATCTTTCAAACTCATTTGTACTATCATTTCCAGGAGGTTTTTGTAAGAGATCATTAAGTCCTTGGCTTTTTCTTTTTCCACAAAATGATGTCAATATGTCGGGAGACTCTGGCCAATTAGGAACGATTTCGTCTTCTAGAAATGCACTTATATTCTTTAGCTCTCTGTTAAACCTAATCTGACTGAGCTCTAAATCTTGTGATTGTGCACAAGAATCGGTTATTTACTGACTTTCCATTAATAAACTTTTCCATTAGTAAGCTTTCTGTAAAAACTTTTGATAAATCTTTGTCTTTTATAGAATCATCCATTAGATGATAGCTAATATTTTTATATGCCGTATTATAGTTTTCCTTAACAATATTGCACGGCTGACTGGTTGAACTAACTGCTAGAATGACGGATCCATCGCAAAATGTATTATTCTCTATGCAGGTATATTCATTACATTCATCTTGCGTATTTCTTATATCATGTAACGATACCTGGTTGAATACCTTTTGAGTTTTTTTTTACTTTTTTCAACTGTGTTTCCAGTGTCTGAAAAGGAATTAAAATAAATTGAAAATTTTTAATGTATTTTAATTCATTTGAATCAAAATTCTTGATTCATGCATATGGATGGAAAGGAATTGAATGTAGTAAAATTGAATCACTTTCTATCCATGTAGATAAGAAATCTTTGTGCATTGTTGAAGTAAAAATATATAACTTTGTATCTGTGTCACAAATAAAAATAGATTCATGATCCGCGAAATTTTTTCTATTGAAAAGAATAAGATCACACCTATTATAGAGAATTCGAGATTTTTAAATCTGTTTTGAACTGAAAGAATAACAATTACGTCATTTTAATACAATGTCAGGAATTAAAACGGAATACGTGATTATCTTTTTAACGAAACTATTTTTCGATTGAAAAGAATAAGACTCACTTTCTTCCAGTCTTGTATTATGGACGAAAATGGATTTAAAAATTATTCAAACCTGCATTGGATTGACAGCTGCAGTGTCATATTTTTTGCGTAAAAGTTTTTTTTGATTGAAAGGAATAGAAATCTCATAGTTTCAATTCCAAATCATGGATTAAAATAAATTCAAACTTTGAATGAATTGAAATGGATTAAAAAAATCAAGAATTTGGATTCAGCAATGACCAAATGAATCTATTTCAATTTGTTTCAATCTTTTTTCGGATACTGGGTTATTAAATCTTCATTTTTTCGACTTACAGCTATTTTATTTATTGCAGAATTCAATTTCTTATTCATAATCTCTTTATCATCATGAAGTTCCTTTATTTCTTCTTCATGCTTTTTAATTATTTCTTCAAGTTCTTGTATTTTCTGTTTATTTGTATCTTTTGTAGTTCCTTGGGATGTTGATTTTATTTCTTCAGCTTGTTCAACTTCATTATGTAATTCTGATTCTAGATCCTGCAAAAAATAACAATGTAATAAATTCATTCAAAGCTGGTATAAAAGTAATAAAACAATTAAATACACTTTTATAACCCTTACGGAAAAATACTATTAAGAATCGATAGTTACTATTGGTGTTCCAGTAGTTACTACTGAGACTCCAGTAGTTACTATTAATGCTTCAATAGTTTACTATTATGACTCCAATAGTTTGAATAATATTGGATCTATAATAGTAACTATTCGCCTAACATTTCTGCACTTGCGAAAATGATTTTTATACAAATTTGAATAAAGAAATAGATTTTAACCAATTATTTGTTATTATGTTTTATAATAAACGTCGCTAACTAAATCTAGCGTGTGGCTGTAGCTCTTTTTTTATGACATTAACTTTTTTTTAAATAGGTAAATGTAAAAAAATAAGTTATTACATTGAGAATAAATCGAAAATTTTAGGAAATGAAAAAGTCACGAGTTTACATCTATATATTATTTTATTGAGTAAAAAAATGGAAAATTGAAAAAAAAAATTGGGTGAACTTCCGAAAATGGCCAACGCCCGATTATCATGAAACTTGGCAGAAATACTCTAAATGACGTCAAATATAATAAATGCCCTTAAAAGGATTTTCACCGACAAGAAAGTTTAGTGCCAAAAATGTTTGAATAAAGTTGCAGAAATAAAACGTTAGGTAAAAGTACCGATTAGAGGACCCTCGCCCAATGAACTTGACCTTGACATATGTTGTCAAGGTCATGACCCTGAGTAACCTCCAACAGGTTTTAACCATCGATCGTCCTTCGTTAAAAAGTTATTAACAATCATAGTTCTAAAATTAAGGTATGATATATAATACATGTATGATATTAAGTACTATTCTACACCTTTCCCTGTTCAAAGACGTTAAACTTTCCACGCGAAGTAACTTTCACCCCCCCCCCCCC
>NW_017277128.1:0-1423 GCF_001594065.2 Cyphomyrmex costatus | reverse complement strand
CGAATTTTGAAAAAAATTCATATCTCATGACTATGTTGATAAAAAAATTCGAAAAAAATCATGGTAGCTTCTTGCGATGAGTACTATAATATATCAAAATTTCAGCCAAATAAAATATCCAAAAGTTTTTGAGTGGCACACTTGGCATGGAATGACCCATATTCATAAATAAAATTATATGTGAATATATATGATTATAATACCTGTATACAATCACATAAAATTATATATGATCGTACATGTACTCATAACGTGTACTCATATATGACCATTTATCGAATCATACATGTATAATTATACGTGACATGTATCAAATCATATACATATGATTGGATACAATTATATATAAATTATCTATAGTTATATATATGTATATATATATATATAAAAAAACATATATTTATGTGTGATTATATACAAAAATTTTTACTTGGAATGTTATCACAAAAAAATTATAAAAAAATTATAAAACCTTTTGTTCTTTTTCCTCTTCACTACTTTCTTCGTAGTAATTTTTTTTGTGTGTATGCGCAGTTTTAATATAAATGGAATTGTCTGTTTTGATCAATACGCCAGGACAACCAGGGACCTTGCCTCTTGTTTTGTTCGCACAGCGATATATAGTTTCATTTCTCTTGTCAACGTAATACTTAAAATTTTTATATACGTAATAACATTTCCCTGGCCTGCTTTCGATTTTTTCCATTATTTGTTTATATAGGCTAGACAATAATATATAAAAATTATATTAGTATGACGACGGGCAACGAGCCAAAATAAAAACAATACACTTCAAAAGAACAAAGAACAATATATTGAGATAAAAAAGTAAAACATAAGTAAAACAAACGTTTTGACGCCGATTGGGTCATTTTCAATGTTAACAAATATTCTAAAATTAACGAAATTATTACAATAAAAAATTCTTAAAAATTATGCGATCTGCCCGGATACTTGAAAAAATTGTAGTCAATCATTAAAGTCGTCGGATAAAAATTGTGTTTGCCTACCTTGATTCTCCGAGCCACTCGCCTAACTCGGCTTTGATCAACGCGCATATAAACGATCCTAGTAACGATGCTGCAAATTACGATCGTCAATCAACACTTATAGAACGTAACGCATGCGACCTTGCTGTAAACTGTAACAAACACGACACGTATGTTTTATTGCTTTCCCGCCGTGTGCTCCTAACACTCCTAACTTCTTTAGATATGAATTAAACGTTAGGTTCTAGGTTCAAAAGATACTGGAAAGTTGTTTCTTTGGTGTGAGACGTAGTATGCTTTCCTTTTAGAGGACACACACGATACAAACATTCTATCCTTCTTGACATTCAACGAATGATAATTCGCTACTGGGTACACGGAAAGGGCGAAACAGGAAAGGCTACTTTCGTAGACAGCACTGGTTACTGTCTATG
>NW_017277127.1:0-770 GCF_001594065.2 Cyphomyrmex costatus | reverse complement strand
TGTGGTTAAAAAATGTGATGCATATCATTTTCATGATCCACAGCATCATACACACAACAAATCACAATTTACAATATATTACAATATTTGCAATATGTGCATTAAAAGTAAGTATATAAATGTATACAGATGAATTTATATATATACGGATAAAATTTAAACATAAAATTATACATGTATAAAAAATTGAACAAAATACAATACGCCGTACATATATAATAATAAAATATTAAAATATATACATAATTAAAACATTTTCGAAAAGAGGTTATTGTGGCAAAGCAAAACGAGAAGAGCAATTGCAGAATAAAATAAGGTGGGAAGGATCAATTAAAAACACCAAAACAGTTGTAATACACCCTATTGGATTTCTATTATTTGGTCGCATCTTCCATTTACGAGATTCGTCAAATAACTACTACTGATTAAACTTGAACAAAATTCGATTTTACACCTACGACACATTCCACCTAGCACACCTCTCTTCGAAAAAATCGTTTTAATGTTCCAGAAATCATTTTATCTCTCGATTGCAGCTTCTCCATATGGTACGTGTGATAGACGGTGCAGATTGAGCCACATAGCGACTGCATGTGCCAACGATTCACGCGATTGATGCGGGACCGTCAGCGAAATCGTTGGGAATACAGCCGGCTCCTCGATTCTCGTTTAACATACGACTCTAACGTCGACGAGACCTTCGCAACCACGATACTCTGCGCGGAACACTCAAAGAGTGAGCCATTAGGCCAGCAGGTAGACGCGACGCG
>NW_017277126.1:307225-340753 GCF_001594065.2 Cyphomyrmex costatus | reverse complement strand
CTTGTAGCGTCTCAGAGTTTTTTTGAACATGGCCGGAGACGCTACCGCGTCTCCTGATTTTATAATTTTAAATATTTGTGCATTTCACTTTTATATTCGGTTTAAATCAATGTATAACAGCTTTTATATGCACCAGTGCGCACATGTGCTGCCAATCGAATTCGCTAACAATTTTTCTTCATTATCTTGATATTATCTGCGAACGAGTCCAGCGTTATGTAACACATTGTAAATTTTTTCCTTTGGGATTTTGTCTGCTTCTCGTTCGATTACCTGTAACGTTAAACGGATTCTAAGAAAACTATCTGTTCGATTTTTATATACTTAATGTGTATAATTAAATATCTAACGCAAGTAGCCGTAATTATTTCTATATAGTATTAAAAAATAACGAATTTGTTAATTGTGATGTTAATAATGTATATATATAATCTGATAATTGTACTTATATTTCTGAAAAAATGTGTATAGTATGCTACAGCAATAACATAATACATAAAATAATGTATTATAATTTACAAGAAGAAGGAAGCACGAAGCAAAGCCAATAACGGTCAAAGCTGGATCACAAATGCTTATTAAAATTATGTGTGAATTTTATATACTGCGTATGTTATAGTCCCCCCAATTGCGTGCCGAAATTTTTTTCAGACTTACAACGCAACACTAAACAACTACCGCAGTAATATCACTTTAGTTAAATTGACAAGCAATCTAACAGTTTTTGATGCTTATTATAGCATTAATATGTCTTTCAACATATTATTAAGATTCAATAAGATGCTATAAGCATCAAAAACTATTAGATTGCTTGTCAATTTAACTAAAATGATATTGCGGTAGTTGTTTAGTGTTGCGTTGTAAGTCTGAAAAAAATTTTGGCACGCGATTGGGGGGTCTACATACGCAGTATATAAAATTCACACATAATTTTAATAAGCATTTGTAATCCAGCTTTGACCGTTATTGGCTTTGCTTCGTGCTTCCTTCTTCTTGTTTATTGTTGTTTATCAATTGTATAACAGTCTTAAAAAGATTCTAGTATTTATTATAATTTATGTAATTTGTATAGAATATTCAAAATTATTTTAAAAACCAAATGGTTAGATTAATAATAATAATAAAATGAGAAGAGAAATGTTGGAGAACGTTTATATATAATTAGGTAAATTATAAAAATTATATACCTGCATTTCCTTATCGATAAACCAGGATTCCTTAGCGAGACCAGCAGCGATACTTGGATCTTTATAGAAATCATTTCGTAATTGATAAGGTAAATTATCTTCCATCGCAGAATTAATTATAACAGCTGGATGGGCGAGCATTGTTTCAGGATTTAAGTAAAAAATTGGCGTAGCTGCGCAAGTTGTCACCATGATGAACAAGATAATATTTGTGTAATTAGTTGGCATTTGTGATGTTTTGATGCTTCCTTAAAAAATTTTTGAGCTGAACCTTTGAAAATAATTTACGCCTGATTGCCATGAATTTTGGTATAAATATTCTAAATGTTCTAAAAATGATGTAAATGGCCTTAAATAAACTTTCACATGAAAAAAGTTTAATGTCAAAAATGTTTAAATAAAGTTAATGGCTGCGTTCAGCAGAAAAAGTAGCTTTGCAACTCTCTGTCTATGGACGTTTAACTTTCTACACGAAGTAAGGTCTACTCCATTTCCCTTTTTGTATATTGGGGCGTATGATTTTCTAAACAAAGTGATCTGTATATATACATATATAACTTAATTTAAATATTTTTATATATTAAACTTTTCCAGTGGAAATCCATTCAAGAATATTTATTTGATATCATTTGGAATATTTTTATTAAAATTTATGGCAATCGAGCGTAGGACATTTTCGGAAATTTATTTAAAATTTATGTAACATAAAATTTTTAAGAAACAATTATCTAAAAAGAATTAAGTAGGAGTGTGTGCGGGTACCCGAAAAATTCGGATATCCCAACCTCAGGTCAAATCGGATAATGATCGGGTCGGTTCAGGCGGGTTCCAAATGTTCGGGTATCCGAATTTTGGAATAAAACTCTTGATTTGGGATCCTCTATTCGAGAATTCGGAACTTGATATTCGATCCGGGATAAAATTTTATTTAACTCACAATAAAATTTCATTAATATACTAACAATAATAAACTAAAATCATAACACAATTTTAATATATTGTAACATAAGGGCATATAACAGAGTATAGTTGCCGAAAAATTATCTCCACTCCTATTTTTTCTGACTTCTGCGGCGTATATATCGATCCTCGCGGAATGTATTTGTCAGAGTCACCCTATTTTAAATTGAAATGTAGAAAGCATAATTTTTCGACGTTTTCGTGGTTCAGCAACATTGAGTAATAACCGAAATCCGACATCACATTGACTATACATATTATAATGGTGTAAATCCAGTGTTACCATTAGTGCTATCGCTTCTCTCAGTTGTTTCGTTCGCGTTGAATTTGCTACTGTGTGACGGTTGTTCCATCATCGAACTTCTAATTATTCTTTCATTATGTTCGAAGTTAAATGTCGTGAAAGACAACTCGTATTACCATATTTTGTTTGAAATTGATCACAAATAGAACATTTTGCTTTATGTTGATTTATTTTTATAAAATGCTGCTAAACAAATCTTTTATTTCGTTGTTGTCTTTCTAAAGACACATTTTCACTATTTACATGCATCGAGTTATAATTATCTTCATCTCTCTATCTTCCTCACTAATATAAGACATTTTAAGGGAACACTGAAGTTATCGATGAATTCATTTCGTATTTCTCAAGCGGTTTCGTTTTTCTTATACAGAATAAAAATTTCTTTTCCAGAATGAAAGGAAAAACACAAATAAATGCGAAGAAGTACAAACCAGTATGAGAATCTCCTAAAAATTTTAAATTATAGTTTTCTGTTATCATGTAGGTTTTTCATCCTTTTTCACATATATATAAACGAATGCAAGCATACATATCCAAACAAAAAGTATTTTCCCGTATTTTACTATAATTTATAAGAATATCATGAGACCTCCAAATTATGATTTTGAATCTTACAAGAGAAATTATATGAGAGTACCCGCACACTTCTAGAAATAAGATTTTTTTATTAATAAAGTTAATTATATCTCCAACATAATAATTATTTAACGAATTAAAATTATGCCAAGACATAATAGAAGTACGGAATTAATTTTATATCTGACATTATAATTAATTTTAATTCTCAGTATATCTAAAAATATGAGTTTTTAATGTAATCAATATCTAACAAATGAGTCATTTTACCTTTTAATAAACAATATTCTGAAGCTATAATAATATTGAGAAACTCAAATTTCTATATGCAAGTTAAAATTATGTTGCGACATAATAATGATTCGACTAACTATAATTATGTCAAGATATATAATCTTACTTTCATTTTAATTTAGACATAATTTTAATTCATTAAATAATTATTATGTTGGAGATATGATAAAAATTTGGATTTATTATGTTGGGATATAATTTTAACTCATATAATGTTATATCTTTATGGATAGCTATAAATCCACACGAAATTATTATTATGTCGCAATATAATAAGAATTCTGTGAATTAAAATTATGTCGAGACGTAACAAAAATATATCATAATTTTTATAATATATTTTTGACGCACATGTAATTATTTTTTAAAAGATTCATATTAGATAAAATTTCTTTTCTGCTATTTGTAAGTGGTTGTTATAAAAATACAAGTCTTTATATGAATACTAACCAAGATTTCGTATTAAACTTATAATTCACTTTTTAGACGCTGTAAAGATTTGCAGTACTTTATAACGAAGTAACGTTTACCTCGCGTGTATCTAACTGAGCACAAGATCGGTGAACAGGACTTATATATGTATATACGTTGCCTGACCAGTGTTCTTGATACAAGTTAAAATCATATTCGACAATTCAGTATCCGCATTGGTCGTTTGCTAGCCCATGCAGAGACTTCGTTGACTCCTTTCATGTTTACCTTCAGTTCAAGGTCACTAATCCTCCATTAATTGAGTCAAGGGTGATGATCTTTCCAACTCTTACCTTGGTCATATAAATATTACGGGATGCATAATGTCTGTCGTAAACTTTGTCATTTTTACGAATGTGATAGACGTATCAGGCATATCAATGTTACATATTGCCAAAAGTGTTCAGTAAACGTCGTTGTATACAATTTAAATATCAAATGCCTTGTACATGCTTGAAAAAAAGTTTAAATTGAGACTAGAATCTAATCAAAAACCCACTTTATTATTCTTACAATTGAATTCACAATCAGTTACACATACGAATAGCATTTGCAATACTGGAACTGTTTTCCGGCTTGCGTATCACGTTTGGCTATAATACAGTCAAAACCGGATTCAGTTCTGGTTAATTCGTGCCAGGTTTCAATCGTGGGCGATTTTATAATTATATCGCGTCTCTCAAGAACGATAGTAATTAATTCAGTGTTCAATCCTTCTCCCCTTCTTTAACATTATTTTACAAATAAGTATTTAAAACACAAATACATAAAAAAATAAATGTAAAAATTTTAACATAATTGATATGCTTTATTTATAGAATTTTTTAAATATTATACTCATCAAAATTTTTATACATATTAGTTAATTAATATATGTATATATCTAAAAAGTATTTTATATAGTATTAATTAGGATTTTATGCTAATTTTCTGAAATTAATTAATTCAATAAAATTACATTAAACTATTCACTTAATGTACAAGTATCTATCACTATATTTGTAATGAATATATTTTAAAAATATATTTGTGTGTGCACGATGTTAAAATAACTTTTTAAAAAATAATTTCATGTATTACTGATACAATTTTATACAATCCTGCATAATTTATTTTATATTCTTCTTGCATATAAAATCGTTTTGTATTTAATTATATATACTTATTATTTTATAAACAAAATTTTTTTAACAAATTGGAGTGAATTTCATAACCGATACAGATGAGAGAATGGAATCATTATTGTCTTATTGAGGTCAATGTTACGGTCTTATAAATAACTACAGCACAGTGGTTGTCCTTGTCAAGTAACGTAGGAAGGTTTCAGGAAGTTACTTACTATTATGGATCCTTATGGATACTATTATGGATATAATCAATCCTGCATAATTTATTTTATATTCTTCTTGCATATAAAATCGTTTTGTATTTAATTATATATACTTATTATTTTATAAACAAAATTTTTTTAACAAATTGGAGTGAATTTCATAACCGATACAGATGAGAGAATGGAATCATTATTGTCTTATTGAGGTCAATGTTACGGTCTTATAAATAACTACAGCACAGTGGTTGTCCTTGTCAAGTAACGTAGGAAGGTTTCAGGAAGTTACTTACTATTATGGATCCTTATGGATACTATTATGGATATAATCATTTTGTAGAATCTGGAATATAACATTATATAAAATCTATTATTTATAAAATTATATTAGATTTGATACATTTGTTGCGTTCCTATAACTACTCACATGCAACTTATAAAGTAAAGTGACCAAACGAACGTTGATATTAATAAAAGACTGAAGAAGAAAGACGAAGGAAAAATGGAAAAATTGATTTGACTTTGATCTGACTTTGGTAGCACCATCCAAGATTAAACTGATAAGATCAGTAACTAGATCATTTTAAACCCTACAACTTTTGTATGAAATGTTTCTCGTAAATACTTATTTTTCAGGATATTTAATGGATCCAGAACTTTTTGAACACCCTGCATATATATATATATATATATATATATATATATATATATATATATATATATATGTATACCAATGTGACTCTATCGGATAAAAAGATAAATTATTAGAAATAGCTTTCGTACTTCATAATTATTTAATTAATTGCCCTCATTTATAAAACGTTTATTATATCATTATAATTATGCAATAATAGTGTTATTATACATATGTAATAAGGCGAAGGGCGCATATTACAACCTTAAACACGAACGAATAATTACTTAATCGTTTTTATATGTTGAATATTCTTTTCAAATTATTACTTTCTTTTTTTATTTATGATAATTACTTTTTAAATGATTCATATCGCTACCAAATTCGCGACGTTACCGCTAGAGCTTTAATTAGAGTTATTTTTCAGGATATTTAGACATCGACAAACTTTAGATTAAAAAATTACTTAAAAATAAAAACCGTAATTTAAAAATCTAAACCACTTTTATAATATAATGTCATCGGTATCTTTTGATTGCGTCCAGTCCGAATAACATTAGTGCAGCCGGTACCGAGATCTAGAGATTGAGTCCTGAAAAGGGCCGTTTAAAGATTTTTTCAGTTGTACGTGTAACACATAGGTACTTGTAAAGCGCTTTGTCCATTAAGCTGCTGTTCACAATGTCTACATTCAAGAAATAAATTAAAAATTAAATTAAATTAAGTAAAAAGTTAAACGAACTAATAAAATTAATAAAATTAAAAAGTAAATTAATTAATTAATCTAATTGAATAAATAAATAAAATTAATTAATTAATTAAATAAATAATATATAAATTTAAGTGGCTTAAAAATAAACAAAATAAGAGGTCAAGCATATGCCACACACTGGATCGTATTAGTGAAAATTATCTATATTATAAAGTACAATTACATAATTACAATAGACGTTCCTAAATGTGGTCATCTTCAGTACACAATAAAATTAAAACAATGCGAAATAGAATAATACAAGGATAAAACTGTGTGTCAAGTATTAGTCCTTATAATTATCTAAAATGTAAATATTTTAATGTCATTACGCAAATCAATATTAAAATTGTTCGACGTATAAATTCTATGAATTTAAACGATTGGTAAATCGTGATATTATTCGTGACACAAAAACAGTTTATTGGAATATGTCTCAATTCTTGCCAGAGTTGGATTCATTAGGTTACAATTCGTCTGTTCCTTGTAAAGAACAATGTTGTTGGATGTTCCGGAACGTTACGGGACGTTCCGGGACATTGAAGGGCGTTGCGGGATGTTCCGGGACCTTGCGGGCACGCCAAGTTTTTTCTTTACCATAATCCAGTTGATAATTTTAGCAACTTTCGGTTTATCTTATGTGTCTTGAGTAATGAAATACTTGGATAATTACATTTATTTCATGTCCGTTTTTGATTAAGAAGAATTCAATACCTTATGCACTTGGCGTATATTTTTCTTTTTAAAAAAAATTTTTTTTAACGTATATTTATATATAACATAATATAATAAATTTTGATCAACGTTTTATTTCTTAATAAGTAATACGTTGCTTGTAGAATATTAAAAAAAGATATGTTTTGAAAAAAACATTTCATCACCGTTTAATTATTAGAAAATTCGCTTTGAATTTCTTATGTATAACGTAAACCTGATGTAAATATAGTAATGTAATATAGTACAACTATAAAAAAGAACTTTTTTGAATTTATAAAAATAAATATGATGGTATAAAATCCTTTTCTGTACAATTTTAAATAACACATTATTAAGTAATTTTTTATATTAAATTTTAATATTAAATTTTTAATATTAAATTTACACTGATTTATAAGATTTTTGTTTCTCTTATATCTGAATAGTGATTTTTATATATTTTATTTCGTAAAGCAAAAAAATAGATTTAAATTTAAAATTATTAAAATATTTATTTTTAAAATAAAATGCTTAATATTTTAAAATGTAATGAAATTTTTGTAACCTTATCTTCATCTTTTAAAGCAGCTAAAAATACATAAAAATCACCATTTTGATGTTGAAAACCAGAAATCTAGTAACATAGTGTACTTAACAATGAGTAATAATGCCTTTAACATTAATACTATTATTTGCTAGGAAGATGCTATGATAAAATAATTGAAATTAGTTCATACAAAGTTTTTGCATGTTCATTTTTTTTGTATTTTCTATTTACATTTTTTATTTATAAATAGTTATATAAAAATATTTCTCATCTCCGTAATATGTGACATTTCATTTTGTGTGTTGATAAAAATTTAAAAAGAGAAAGATGTGTACAAATAAATAAGAGAGAATAAAGGAAGTGTTACCTTTGTACCATGAAGCAAAATTTTAAAATAATTTACATGGTTTTTTAAAATATTTTTATTAATTAAAATTCTATTATTTACAAAAAAGTATAAATAATCATTTGACTCAGCACCGTCACATTTAACATCTACTAGATAATAGATCGCGCGCAAAGTGGATTTATCGCAATATCCTTTTTATAAATTATATTCTGTTTGTTATCATATACATCAAGAAAATATTTCTTTTCAATTATATTTATCCTTTTTGTATGTGCTCTACAAATTTTCTTAAAGTTTGCTATAGTATATTCGTAATTTTATAAAAAAAATATATTTTTTACGCTCTTAGTAAAAAATTAACGTAGGTGTCTTTGACTACGTTTAGAATCTTAATCATATATAAGTTTAAAACGAAAAAGAGAAAAAAAATTGTACCATTTGATAAAAAAAAATAAATTAAATAAATTTAGATTAATAGTAACGTTCAGATTTTTCTAAATTTGTCATCATTTTTTTACGACATTCACGAAGACGACAACAAAGAACTATCACTCGTTACTTTTAAGTGACGGTTGTCTGGTACCAAAACTGGGCTCCAAGGGTACCAAGAAAGTGACTTTCTCGCTAGCATTAGCGTCGTCTTGTTTGAGAATAGGTGTATTCTTTCTGGTGGGTCTTCGCGGTCGTGGTAGAACCTCTTCATATGTAACGTATTCAGGTCTAACAGCCGTTCGCTGTTTCTTCAAGTAGTACACTGCGGAAGTATTCTCTGGTACATAACTCTGCTGAGTGGGTTTTGTCGTCTGAGGTATCGGGGTGACGGTGTAACCGGCGTTAATTAGAACAGACAACTCTTCTTGTGTCAGAGGCTGCTGATCCTTAGAAGAGGGAATACGTACAACTTGAGGGTTGCTTAGTTGGTCTTGATCAATAACCTCTTCGATGGTGAGAGATTTGACTGGCGATTTTTTCAAGAGACCTGATTGAGAAACATAAACAGAAGACTGAGTTGGTGGAACTTTCAGTTTGTGTACTTGACGAGGTTGATTGATAACAGGTTGAATGTAAGCTTGCTCTTGAACGGTAGTTTCACTGGAATCATCCGGTTTAGTCACGGATCTAGGGGCATAGGTAGAACCGGAAGTTTGATACTTGTTCACATCGTCATTGGTAAAGTAATTATTAAGTGTCGGAAGCTTGGGAGAATTAGGTAAAAGGTACTGAACGACTGGTGTACCGTTAGGATCTACCTTCTTAGCCTCTGACTGGGCTTTAGCGGCTGCCAAAATCTCATTGTTGGCTTTGGCGCGTGATTGCTGATAGATTTTGTACAACGCTAAGGCTTGAGCCTCCGCTAATGCCTGAGCATGAGCCTGAGCACGCAATTGATTTCTTTCAAAGTTCAAAGCGTCGATATGAGCCTTTTCTTGAGCTCTTACATGAGCCTGCTGTTGAGCCTCAACCTGACGTACAGCGTCAGAATGAGCTTTCTGTTCAGCAGCTGCCTGAACCCTCCTAGCTTCGGCGGCTTCGGCAGCCACCTGCGCCTTCAATTTTGCCCTGTATGCAGCCTCTGGATCCTTAGGTTCCAACTGACCTTCGATATGAGCTCGTCCGGCTTCGCTCACTTGCTCTCCTTGTTGAATTTGTTCCAAGGCGCTCTGTTGCCTATACCTCTCGTGATCGATTCTGATCTGTTCTAAAGCAGTCTCGTGATGTTTTTGATACGATGCTTGAGCGATTTTCTGAAAGGCTAAGGCCTGCGCCTCGGCTTGAGCCTGAGCCCTGGAATTTGCTTCGATTTCCGCCTGGGTCTGCCCTGGATGTGTTTTCAACTGAACACCGTCGCTTTCATAGTCGTATTGCGGAGATTGTCTGAAAGATTCAATTCCTTTTGGCGAATAATCTGCCGCTTGAGCTGTTTGGTACTGAATCTGAACTGGTTGCTCGATCGACTGATACGTCGCCGCCACTTGTTGTGGCGGATAACGAGGGGGCGGACTAGTCTCGATATGGTATTGTTGATATTGTGCGGGTAACTGAGGCGCCGGTATCGCTGTTGGTTTTACGTATTCTTGTTGCGAATAGCCAGTTTTAGGTTGCGTCGGAATCAGATTAAACTCTTGAGCCTGATTGGCGGATACCAATTGCAGCAACTCTTGTTCGAACGTGCCTAGCTTCGGTGAAGTATAAGATTCTACCTGGTACGTTGATGCTCCGGATGGACCGCGCGTCGGCTGTAATGCTTGAGTTTGCGCCACAGCCTCAGCTTGAATCACCTGAAGAGGTAACTGAGGTTTCGGTCTGAAAGGAACCACGGCGGGTTTGCGATAATTGTAATATGCCTGCTGCAGCGCCTGCTGCTGTTTGGCATAAGCTGGAAGAGGCCTACGCTGAGGCGCATTATTTGGTCTTGCGTATGCGTGCGGTTCAGTTCCGGTGAATTGTCGTAGGACGGCTAAGTATTCGGGTGATAGCTGAAAATTGTACATTTTTCTACGTTAATAAAACATAAAGTTATACCCTAGGACGCGAGCATGTGAGAGCATTTCATTGTTGTGCGTTCAATTGTGGCTTCAAAAGACAAGCGCCGATTCGTTTGCACTGTTCCTTTTACTTACACCCTTGAGGGCAAAAATCGGTCTCTTTTTAACATCCTTTTTTTATATTATTCCGAATATTTTGTTCTCAATTGATGCATTTTTTGCATATTCGGTTATTCTATTTTTATTATCCGAGTATTCGAAATTTCGGATATTACCCAGGAAATACCTATATTATATGCATAAAATTGGATAAAAGAACAGAACCTGGGTAATCGAGTTCTTGAATATTGACGGCTCTAATCTACAGTTGTAATTTTAATACTTTTGAGACTTGTAATTGAAAATAAAAGATAAAAATATCTAATTAAAAATTAATCAAAGACAACGCAAATAAAAGAAATAACAATTGAAAGTGATATATTCCATTTCATTTCCATGACTCCGTAAGTGAACTTGATCTTACGAACACGGAACAGCTACAAAGCAAATAATTGAAGATTAGGTTCTCGCTCCGTAAGTTATCGCAACAAGATGAGTTAAATAGTGACCGATAACGAAGCGATGATCATGATAGTGACTCATCCCGTTATAACAGTACACAAGGCCGTGGGGAAGGTTATAAATCTATAAACGTATACAAGGTTTGATAAAACTAGAAACCTATACCCGGCTGTTAGTGGGTGTGGTTGTACCGGTTCTGTTAGGTCGGGGCGATTAGAAGGCGTGCAAACTTGCAAGCGTTATGCAAGCGAGTGATTGCATTCGAACAGCGGCACTGCTGAGCGATCACGAGTGACCGCGTAGGCGGCACACGTATCGACAAGATCTCCGTTACCTTTTTCTTATAAAATCGAATCTATAGATTTGCGAATATATTATCTAATATTGTTTACTAAATCGATACAACGGTAATTGATAGTAATAAAGATTTATTCGTACCGAGGTTCATATTATCGCGCTACTTTTTACCACTTTTGTGCATCTTTTGAGTATATCGATTTAAATTTTTATGAAATAAAATATTTTTTACAATACTTTTATCCATTTAACTCGATTTATGCGAGAAATTATTGTTGCTTATTGTTATATTTATTAATAACATTTTTGAAAATGTATATTCTGTTTTTTATCACACTATTCTAAGTTCATATACTTTAAATTTAATAATATAATAAGTATTTTTAATGATATATTGACCGTAAATAATAACTCTCGACTTTAAAGTATTCAACGCTGATAAAAGTAAATTGAAGTGTATATACTGAAGATAATTATTTTAATTTCAGAAGCTTATAGAAGTTTAACTTCGTTTAACAAGAAAGGATTAAAGCGCTGTAAGACAGTAGGAGGAGGGAGGGATCCGGCGTTTCACGGCTTTTGTAGCACGGAATGTACAATCTCTCGTTATCCTCGAAGTGCATTGGTGAAATGGAAATCCTCGTATAGTAATGAGAGTAATGGAGTCGAGCGAAGCTGACTACTACCCCGTTGCATCAGAGCGCCTAGATCTTGAAGGCGGACCTAAGAGTCTTTCTTTCTCTTTCTTTCTCTCTCTCTCTCTCTCCCCTCTCTCTCTCCCTCTCTACATGCCGCTATTCGTTCAAATGTCTTATAAAAATAGTCTGGTCATGGCTAGTTAGTCAGTACGTTAGTGGGTGATAAGCGATCAATGTATAGTCATGGTTGATCAATGACAATAATGCTGGATATTCGACGGAACATTCGGTACTGAATATTCTATGATGCGATTAGTTGAAATTTAACGGATATATTCAGTAAAATTATTTCATACCTCTTGAGCATCATCACCGTGTCGAATAACGAATTGGCTAGGTGAAGCTCCATAAACGGCGCTGCTTGATATTGGTGACCTCTTGACAGGATCTTTGACATCAATCTCCAGCAAAACAATGTCATCGGCATTAGGTTCTGATGACACTGTTTTCTTGGTGAAGCTGGTCTCCTCTCCAACGGAGATTGTAAGAAGACCTGTTGATTTTAAATATACAAAATCTCCCTTAATTGGTTTAGAAATTTTAACATTTCTACTTAAATTAAAAAGATTGCTTTATTTAAAAATTAATTTACTTTAACAAATATATTTTCTTTTTATGCATATTTCTTCCATATTGCTGCTGTATGATAAACATTTATTTCAAAATTCTTCAAAACCTGAACATTGTTTGCTGCATAAGATACTAAATCCTGTATACATTTCCTTTTGGAGTTTGATGATTGAATAATCGAACGTGGAAGTGACTTTTACCTATATCGTTCTGCCTGACCGCGAACGCTTAGAATGGAGCTGGGAAAGTAACGCAGAGAAAGTTACGACGTGCGCTCAAGAAACTCTTCCCACGGATTTTGCTTTCAACATTTCCAAGCGTCTCGTTGTAAGTCGTAACGGAAAGAGATAAGCATATGAACGGTTCGGTTAATGAACTGTATCTAACACGTTAATTCCTATGAGCTTACGTATACTATAATAATAAAAGTAAAAAAAATTGAATTTTCGTATTGACAGCAATTATTGGATCAAATTATTCAATCTTAATCTGTAGTGCTATTTTGTATTAGCTCAAACTAAGTTTGTAATAAAACACAATAAGAGCATCGATAAATTTCATTTTTCTTCGACAGAGTGATGTAAAGTTAAAATTAGAGTCGTGTTGTAAAAATTGCAAACTGTACTATAAAAATGAAAAGTCGATGTCGTATACTAAAACATTTATTAATATATATATCACATACTAGCTGCAGCAATTTTTTTTACAAAATAATAGTCAACAATTGTATAACCTCAATTAAAACGAATCAGTTTAATATGTTTTGATTGCAATATATTTTATTGATTGTTGATATATTAATATCAACAACAAACAATAATAAATTTTGTTGATATATTAATAGTATATATCTCGATACTTTAATCATCAATGCGTCGTTAATAAATCATACATCAAGATACGTATATTTAAAGTAAATGTTTTCATTGAAAGAGAAACAGAGAAAGATGAAAATAACAGTTTATTTTATTTTGAATGCTTAAATAATTAATTTGCGTTACTTTTTTTCAATTTTTTCTAATCATTTAAAAATTAGTATCTCTTAGTCTTGATGATTCTTAGATGGTCCTGAAAGTAAAGTTGAAGAAAGTTTCCTTTTACTTTTTTTTTTTGCTTATACCCACATCACGTAAGCGAGGCATAATGATCACAAAATGCATATCTTCATTACCAGTTTCTTCTTTGGCAATTTACCCACTAAGAATTATAAATTATTATCGCAAAATTTGATTTACATATCATCACAAAGGTGTAATTGTAGTGCTTCGATGATAAATAATGAAGATATAAAAAATCGAGAAAACGTCTTACTGTCTCGCTATGATTTTCTGATGAAGATGTCAAACGGATTATTTTTCTCTAAGAAAACAATACAAAAGATAAAAAAAGATCAAATTTGATATTTGCTATGACTTATATAAGGGTTTACAGATTTTTCAATTTTCTCACTGAAAAATTACAATTCTCCGTAACTATGAATTTATTCGGTACATAATTCTTTTCTACGTAATTCTACATTGCAAATACTAAATAAAAAAACACTACATGAATCAAATTGGAGGTCAAACAAAATATTTTACTTGTGAGAAAAAAGAAAATTATTTTGCAAGTTTAAAATATATGCTGAATTTTGGGGAAAGACATTTTGAAAAAAAATCGTTGCGTTGTCTTATTTCCTATAAAAGCCATATTTAAACGTGATCACGCCGATTCTTTTGAAATAACTTAAGAGAGGAAAGCGCGCAGGTAATCCGGCTTTCCTTCTTTTGTTAGTCCGTGAGATATTGCACGGATGTGCGTAATTTTTCCCTCGTTGAGTAATATACTATATGCGCGTCCTTAGGAGGAAGCCACTGTTAAGCAACATCTCCCATACCGCGAGTGCATACGTATAATTAGCAAACCACCTTACCTAATTAATGCGTTTCATGGAGTTTGTATCTTTAATGTTATTTTATTGAATATTATCAATCTTATATTTATATATTTATGATTATATTATATAGACGAATCCGTATGGAAAAGACTATTAAGAACTATTCAGATTTCTATATAGTTACTATTCAATTTCTATAGTTAGCTCACTGGCATAAGTAATTTTAAATATAATATGATAATGCGTGTTTATATGATATGTTATCTTAAGGATGTTGAATATATGTACATCAGATAAAAGTATTAATCAAACAATCAGCTAAAAAAGCTAATATCAATCAATATCATTTAAAAAATGATAACAATTAGCTCATACATATGGCTTGAAACCAACTACAAATAACACAAAACAATAAATAATTTGGTTTATAATTTTTTCTACAATTTTAGGCCAATAATTTTTAAACGAATAAGTGAATTCAAGAAAACGCAATTATTTTACAAAAAAATCAAGATTAACAAAAAATTAAATAACTTTCAAAATTAATAAAAAAATTATTTTCAAATTTTATACAGGTACTCAGACACAAATAACGGAACAACCTATATGAAACTTTTATGTTTTTGATGTTTTGAGATGTAACTTATATATTATTAAATAAATACAAAATGACATAAATAAATGTTAATTAATGTTCCATTTTTAATTATGAAATATGTACATGTGAATTTCAATTTTTTTCTCGGAGAAAATTTAAAATGATGATTTTTTTTCTCTTGCTTATTGATATAATGTAGTTATAATTATTACCAAGCTAAGCTTCGATCAGTAGGTATTAATTTAATACGAATAAGTGATCTTTCAAAACTGCGGTGTTAGGTTTAATAGGTTCGAGCGTTGGATTAGAGGTGAAATTAGTGATGCAATAAGGACAATGCGAAACCACGCCATCGACCTTTCACTTTCGGATAATCTGTCCTGAGCATAATCTGATCGAAATCAAGATTCCTTAAGGCCGCATAATGTTTTTGCTTTATTCTAGCAAAAAATATCTCTACAGGATTATTTTAAAAATTAATACTTAAAAATATAAACTTCCACTTAAAAATGAATGTTTAAGAATAAATAAATGAGAAGATTTAGAATTAATCTATTGTTAATTTAGATAGTACAGTGCTATAATCATTCCGTACACTATATAATGATATTTATTATATCGTCATACGTGAGCAAATGTTTTGTTTTCTTTATTTTTTGATCTTGTTTTCTTATCTACAATATTCAAATACTGACGACAAAGCGGAACTTTCCCAGCAAACACCAAGTTACATATGTAACGTACATGACACATGTGTTATATTACAGTTATATTGTTGAATGGGAAATTACTAATATGTACGTTACATATGTAACTTGGTGTTTGTTGGGTTAGTAGCTCTATCATTTAAACTTGTAAATATAAATTAATATTGCTTAATATTATTATTTCATATTATAAGTTTATATATATGATATATATATTATATATATATATTAAATAAATAAGATAATAAACCGTGAAATTATCTATTTACAAGTACTTTAAGAAACGAAAGTAAGAATGGAAATGCAAAAACTTATAAGATAGGAAAAGCTGTAAAACAGTTTCTCGTCTACGATATTACATGGCTGGCAATATACGGTATTACATTGACGTATATTCTGTGACATATTATTACTGACAGTTTTCACTTTTTGTTCTAGCTTAAAACTGCGTGCAGACTTCCGCCTTAGTTGCGGGCCTTCGTACCACTCACCTTGTGTTGTTCGTGAGTGATACATGCAGAGAAATATGTACAAATAAAAGTTCTCAATATACATATATACTATACATATACACATCTTATACATCAATACATATATTTTATGTATACAAGATATTTTTTAAATATCATCTACTAATCATTTAGCGTTATTTCTAATAAAAATTGTCAAAAAGTTTTGAGCCATTTTTTACAACTCTTAATAAAGCAGTTATTATCGAGTAAAGCTAATCCAGTTGGCGCCTTTCTTTAGACGAGCATACATCATTAAACCGATACTTGATAGTATCTACTTATCAAGTGCGCTGCTCACTGATGTGTATCCAAATAAAAAACAGCACCGATTAATTATCATTACTTGGCAATCATTTCTTTAATTATTAAGCATTGTGGAAAAAATAGCTCAGGACTGTTCAACTCAATTTTTGATCAGGAATAGTACTATACATATATAATTAAAATTACTGTAAATGGGCGCTATTTAAGAAATATATACTGCATATATAATAATACACACACAGACACACAGTATATACATATATGTATTTCTATATTGTAGATATACAGGGTATTCCATAATTCTTAATTGATTTTTTGAAAGAGGATGAAATTCTGAACTAAAAGTTCTTTTCCCAATTTGACTCAAACTATTATTTACTGAGTTATTAACGGTTAAAGTTAAGCAATCAGTTTGCGCCTAGCCGGAGCAATAAAGCATGCTATAGGGCTTCTCACGTTTACTCTGTACATTCTCCTGACTAAAATTTTATTATAATTTTTTTATATTAATTAATTAATTAATAAATAAACCAAAAAAATGGGTAAATTGTTTATTTTTCTATGCATTTGTTGATTATGTGTAACAATCTTCCTTCTCAACTACTTTCGATTTTCAAGTTGGTAGCAGTTGCAGCTGCAACCCGGTACTATATGGTATATCGGTTAGAAAGGCGATACCGTTAGTTCACGCAATTTATGTTCGACATCGATTTCTCAATCGATGGCGATACGAGCGCGTGAGATTTTTCATTTCAACTGTCGTGGCTATTACCGATTTGTGTTATAAATAACATATATATAGAGCAAATAAATAAAAATTTATAAAAATAAGAATAGTCAATTAGTCGCCATATATAGAAAATATTTAATGATTAGTTACGAAATGTCATCGTCCACGGCGAATATATAGTTCAAGTAAATATAATGTATATCAAAGCCATATAGATACATCACTGCACATATAGAAAATTATGTAAAAAATGCAATAAATCAAATTATTAATACGTTGCTTTTTCTCTATATTATTAATAAAATTATAGTGGTTTTTTAAAATTATTTTTTATGCAATTCTGATAATATAAATATATTTTACCATTTAGACGAAGTTTTTACATATTTGTTGATATTATATTAAACAAATTTTTTATAATCATTATTATACTTTTTCAATATTTCGCACTAAATCTATTTAAAAAATACTTCGTACTGATAAACGTTTTAAGTACAAATATGCAATTCAGTGACTAAATTAAGAAAATACAATAATAAAGATCTGTTAGTGCGTGAGTAAAAATTTATCCCACCGTCACAGCGACGACGTGAAAGATCTCGATAACATGCAATAATAGCCTAGGAAGGAAACGCGTTTCTTAACTTGACGGTTTTTTATACATTGGAGGAAACGAGAGATCATAAAACAGATTCGAGTTCTCATTGCGGCATTGTATCAACGTACCGAGGAGGAAATTAGGCAAAGAGACCCTCCGGCTTCTCGTGCGATTATCGTTACGTAGATTCTTTCGAAGATGAGAAAATCTGATAGCTTCGTATTACGAGAAGGATATTTTGCAGCGGTGTCATGGACTATGAAGAAACTTGTAAAAGAAAATAAAATTGCATGGCGAACGTGTCGAGTAGAAACCGAGAGGTTGTAGCACGTATAGTTGCTCTCTGCGTAAACGTGTGTCGGAAGCAACTTTCTATTGATCTAATATATGAACATTGCCATCCATATTGCTAAAGTTGATACTAACTCAATACAGTACAATATATAGTACAGTTGAACAAACAATTAAACTACATTCAATCACATGATATTCATTAAGCGTAATAGAGTATTTTAGTTTATCAATCAGAAATATATTAGGCAATAAAGGAGAAAATACATTTGCTGTAAATGTATACATTTGACTAGTAAGTGTATATATATTTAATTAAGGTTAACATTTCGACTGTGACATATATAATATTTAAATATGAAGATAATTTCATTCTGTTTTTGAAAACAGATAGTTGAAAAAAAAGATAAATTTTTAAAACAAATGTATTTAAGAATTAATGCGTATGACTTATTTAATAAATTGAAAAAAGTCGCTATCCATTATTCACTATTTTTAATTCAGATTGTAGTTTATCCAATATAAGAAATATTATCAAGAGAATGCAGAGAAATATCTCCTTCCAATTTTGATAAGTTTTTAATACGTTGAAATTTAGATTAAAATAAGGAACACATATTTCTTTACACATATATGCATTGTTTGCACCTATTTTTTCAGGCATTTTTCAAAGAATAAATCTTTATTTAAAAAAATCATTTTTTTCGAAATGTATATTATTAAAGCTATAAAGATTGGAAGAAATTTTTAAATAGAAGTTGAATAGATTTTAAGAGTACTTTAATTTAGTAATTAATATAGTAAAATCATTTAATATAATGAAGTAATAATTACAATAATCGAGTGTAGGCAAATGAGGTGTAGGCAAATGGTGCTGTAAGCAATCGATTTGTAGGCAAAATTTCCTCTCGGAAATTATATAAATTTACGAGAAAGAAATATGATTAGACACAAAGAATAGCCTTGACCGCATACAACCTTTTTCACTTAATTAGAGGTATTAATTCTTATCGGTCAATTTTTCACTTAAAAAATTTCTGTTTATATAAAAATAAAAAATAAAGAATAATTTGTAATCTCGATTGTCTACATGCATTTTTGCACATAAGTAAAAATTTTAGAAACAAAATTAAAATTTAAAATTCTCTGTACATGTAAGAAGTTATAAGTGAACTAATATTTAGTTTACTACGTTTTACATATTGATTACTTACAATGTGGAAACTTGGACTGACGTGTTAATAGATGACTACCTTGATTAATTAATTTCAAAGGACAACAAGTATGGATTGATTATGATACAATATGCGAGTATTAATTATCTTGTTTGATTAATATTATTTTTATAATCTTTACCGTTGAGTTTCCGTAAATTGTATTTAATATTGATAGTCTTTTCCGTTATCTAGATAAAATTATCTAGGTAATCATCTAGAAGAAAAGAAATGGCTTTATCTTATCTTTATCTAGATTATTAAGAATTATAGACTATCTTTATCTTATCTTAGATTTTAAAAAACGTTATCTTTTTTAATTTATCTAAGATTATAGAAGAGTATTGTAAGAAATTTCTATGTAAACAATCAACCTCCAGTAGTAGTAGTGATGAGGATTTTTTTCGCGATATAGACAAAAAAATTTGGATTAGTTCAACACCAGTCATTAAAAGCAACATTGAAGTACTTTTATATTTAGAAAATAAATCAAAATAATTAGATATTTTGAATTTATATCCACACATTAAACAAATTTTTTAAAAATATAATACGTTATTGCCATCATCAGCGCTAGTAGAACGTCTTTTTAGTTGCGGACAACAAATATTAATTCCACGTAGAAACCGTTTATCAGATGATACATTCGAAAAACTTTTATTTTTAAAAAATAAAAATTTATAAAATATTTATAAAAATATGAATGTATTTTTTGTATCCTTAATCGTTTTACTACCTAAGTTACTCAAAAATAAAATCATCTTAAAATTATCTAAATAAACAATTTTTTTAATTTTTCATCTTTTATTTAGATTAATGTAAAATTAATAGATTATCTTCATCTTATCTAAAATACATTTTTGTGTCATTTATCTTATCTAGATAATTTTTGATTATCTAAGCGCAACACTGAATATTGAGAATGACCCGATAGGGATCGAAAGTTTTGTACTGTTAGGAAATATATATGTAAAATCTATTCCTTTTAGCTGAATTTGTTTCATCTTTTTTCCTTTTCTTTTCACGCTAAAAAAGGAAAAAAGAAAAGAATCATGCAAGAAATTCAATTAAAAAGAACAGACTTTTTAATAGTATTCCACTTCGTAAACACAATAATAACCTTCATTATAAACTCTTATTTATTCTACAGTCACGCAACTTTAATTTTAATGAAGAAAAATAATTTTTAATGAAAAATAATTTTTATAAAAACAAAAAGAAATTATTGTAGACATGACTTAATAAAATCAGCCATTTTCTTTTATTAAAATGTGTTCCAAAATTATATTTCCCAAATAATAAGACTATTTTAATTATTTTTTTATTAATGAGTGTGAAATTAAAATAAAGGATGAATTTAACAATCCTTACGTGTTCTCCAAATCGCCAAAAATGCTCCTTTCTTACGATGCACAGCTTAATTATTAATTTTTAGTTTTAAATATCTCTAAGATACATATAAGTTAACTAGTATTAAATATTAAATCTTATTGGTTAACTAGACTTTATATGGGCGTAATATCCAATATGCTTTACTTGCTGTTAGTATGTAATTACGTCTTAATTCAACAAATAGCACTATAAATCCTGCAGACTGTCCATCTCGATTGTAGTTTGTTCCAGTTTAGGGTTCACTTTGTTTATTTTATTATTGACGGTAAAATATTATAAAATGCATAACTTCGTAATGTAATATTTCGTAACTACAAATATATAGGTATAATAATGAATGTTTTTTATAACTATTATGATACGATTATTAAATTTTATAGTTCATTATGTTGTAAAATTCTATATATTTATACTTTATAACACTGTATTTAGTTTATATTTTCGTCATAACATGTCTTGTTAATAACCAAAGAGAACGAATTCTTTGTAAAGTAGAACCAGTATGGTCAACCTAAGCTTTGAGTGTACACACATCAATTGTATAACTTCTTTTCGGTACTTTTGTTATTCCAGATCATGGATTCGAATTCAATTGGAAACATTCAGTGGCGCGCACTAGTGTATAGTAAAGCCGTTGTACAGAAATTGATATAAAGATGTTTAGTATAAATACAGAAACAGATTAAACTATCTTCAATATCTTTTTTATGATGTTGTTAAGTAAAATATATTTTTTTACAATGGAAAGATCGATATTTTTTTAATTCAAAATATTTACATTTCACTTTTACACTTAGATTAAATCAATATTCACTTTAATGTGCACTATGCATTGATGTACATTGATGTATTCAATTAGATTTCCTATAATTTACTTGCTAAATATGTGAAAATAAGTAGATAATTAGAAAAGTTAATTGCTTAAAAAGTAGTTTCTTTTTTATTCTCTTATATATCAATAAACATGTTAATAAACTTATAATCTTACAAAAGTAATATAGTTTTATTTTTCTTCAGTCTTCTAACATTTTTTTTACGAAAAAAAGAGAAACATATATACAGAAGTCATTTAACTTAATTTTTATCTTTTCTTAAAATGTTTAAGAAAAGCACTAAATATGTGAAAACATATTTAAACTTATATTGTTTTAATGATTAAAAGTGTTTTCTCTTTTTAATCTAATCATCACACAGTTTTTAATTTTTCAGCAAAAATTAGATAAAATCGCAAAGTTTAAGTTGATTGTACAAGATCTGATTACTTTACAAAAAATTAAAAACTTTTTTATTATTTTGTAAATTAAAGTATAATAACTCTGAATGTAACAATAAATGCAGTAAACAAGTTATAAAAATCTGTTATTAAATAAATATAAATGTAATATAAATATAAATAAGTATGCTGTTATTTACACAACTTTTATACAAATACAGTTTTATTTATTTTTATATAGAAAATGTAAATATCAGCACATTTTCAATTTCACATTCAATTTTGCATTAACTATATGAGTGATATTTCTTATAGAGTAAAACTTTGGGAAATATTATTTAAGGAACTTTGAGAAATATCTATAGCACTTGTTGATAAAAGACAAAATAGTATAAACGAGATTTAGTAATACTAAATTATTATCGATTTAAATAAACATTTTTTTAAAGTTATTTATAATAACATTTAAAAAGAGATACATATATATTATTTTATTTTAAATTTTCACAAACTTTATGTAAAAACTTTACTGATAATAATTATATTAATTTGCATCCATTAATTTATATTTCAAAACTAAATTCGCGTATAACGCTTTCATATTTTCAACACAAAATAAAAATCAATCTCCTTAAATATGTTCATTATTTAAAAAATATTTCATTATTTGAAAATAGTTTTCTTCAGAAAATATAAATATAAAATGTTCATTATCCTTCTGTATTTTTCATAAAAGGCAACAAAAATGGATACATTCGCGTAGTAAAACAAATCAATTCAAAAAGCATTTTTTTTTAACTTTTTGTAAGTGATTTTATCTTATTCGTGAAGAGCAGAATCCAATTTTCCCCCACACAAAATTCACACCCACGTTTTCGCAACAAGAAACACACACGCATGAATTATCGTTGCACGTACACTCCGCAGCGTGTCATTCACAGGGAGGTAAGTTGATAAAAAGAGGTGATGTGGATTGAATCATAAACACTTTTACCGACACTGAGAAAATTTTATCCTTTTCTTGTGAGAATGTGACGTGATCGCACTCACCTGCGAGGATAAGCAGCCACATGGTGAGAGCGAGTGACGGAATTGCCGAGCGAATGTTTAGTGGAAGTGAAGTGTAGTGGCTTTATAGTCCGAGGGGAAAGGCCGCGCCCGTGGTTCGCAGACCAAGTGGGGTTCTCATATCCGCAACTTTTCCGCAGTCTATCTTGCACTCGACTGCACATTCGGCACATATAAGCGCAAGTCCCGCTATTGGACTCATTCATTTTCCTTACTTTCTATTATTTGCCATTTATTTGAAAAGCTAGTTTGAATAGTCTTGGTATTCTAATAAAATAAAAGTTAGCGCGACAACTGATCATCCTCTTGTTGATCGTCATTACTACATAAGATCCAAAATAACAAAGTAAGACAAAATTAAGAGTAAGACAGTATATACAGTACAAACAATGTAGGTTTAATGTAGTCTTTTGTTTTGATTTCTGAATTAAATTGCCACCAGTGTTATATCGCAATCGTGTGTCAAGCAACTGTACTCACTTCTACCAGGCTTCCTCCTAAGACTTTTCTCATAGCGTGTCGTGGTTGTATAAAATTCATGTTGTATAAGTTAAACGCGCATGATGCACGTGTACATGCGAATTAGTGTGACTAAGTGCACATGAAAGACCATGCTAATACGACTGCTTTGTTCGTTATAAATACAAACTGTTGTGGGAAAGACAATTGGGTGGAAGAAAAACAGTTTAGAACCATTTCGACCAACTCTGGTTAACTTTAATCGAGCGACGATTAGTCGACTGGAATTGGCCAATCACATCTGTCATTGACAAATGTGATTGGTCAATTCCAATGGATTAACGGCCGCTCGTTTAAAGTTAATCAGAGTTGATCGAAACGGCCCTTAAATGAATGCAAACCTTTGATTCATCCTCGCGCAAATGATTAATATCTATATAATTTAGAGAGAAATTAAATATTTTAACCCAATGAAAATCGATGAGAATATGCCGTAACGGTCAAATTGGACCTCGAGTGCTTCTATACATATTGCGTGTGGATTTATATACTATGTATGTAGATTTTTCAATTGCGCGCCGAATTTTTCAGACTTGAAACGCAATGCTATTAAAGGCGATTTTTGGCATGCTTCTGGTATAGCAACCAAAAGTAACCGCGACTAAAGCTATCTTCGTTTTCAGGGATCAGAAGACAAAGATAGCCTCAACCACGGTTGCTTTTGGTAGCTATATACCAGAGGCACGCCACAAATCGCCTTAAACTACCTCAGTAATATCACGAATTAAATTGACTAACAATTTAACAATTTCTGATGCTCTTTGCGCATCTTAGCTTGATCTTAATAATGTTTGACATATTCAAATCTGTAAATAATTAATTTTTTATTGCGAAAAATATTATTTCGGCCGGGAATCCAACGCGGACCTCTAGCAGTTAGTGCGAGATTAAATATTTTACACACACACATACACACACATCGTCGATGATCTTAATCTTAACATATGTTGTCAAGGTCATGACCTTGAAAAGATTTTAGTTATTGCTTGTTATTCATCGAAAGGTTATAAAAAAGAAATATTATGAATATTTTATAATTTTCCAATATGGCAAGGGAAAGATGGATGGACCTTGCTTCGAGTGGAAAGTCGGACGTTCCTAGACAGGAAGCGGAGATGGAGTGGATCTCGTTACTTCGATGTGTATACACTGGTATGCCTATATTGCCTATACTATAGGCTACCTTACAAAAAGTTTCCTTCTTTTAATTATAAACGAAACGTTGTGACAAAAATATAAACTAAATATATAGTAGAGTAAAGCATGAATACAAGCTATAATAGCATAAATTACTAAAATTAATAATTATCTTATGATAGCCATAGAAAAACAATTAGTAATCTATAAAATATTACATTATGGAATATACAACAATCTGCAGTTTGCTTTATTGACGGTAACAGAATGAATAAATTAAATAAAAAATTGATAAAACTGAATCGAACGGATAACCTGCATGAGCTACTACTACTATTTGTTAAGTTAATTGGATAATTATCTATATACAAACAGCGAAAAGAACATTTTGAGTGCACACTTATATTTTGAGTGTCTAATTATCTTAAAATCTGAGATATAGCATCTGGAGTATGTCATACAGTACAGACTTCCTAAAAATATCTAGAGAACGTCTCTATAAATCCTTCTCTCGGATAAAGTATGTTGTATGTGTTGGCATTAAGTCTATATGTATATACATATATTGTGCATTTAGCTTTTTAGCAGAATGGCAGCACACGCGAATACTTTCCGATGATATCGATGTACTTTCGCGTCATACTCTCACGCTATTTACTCACCGAGAGCGAGCGTATAACTGACTCATAATAAAATCTTAATTGCACGAATTCAGACGGTCAGGTGGTAACAAAATGGCAGAAAAATGCCATTAATTTAAAAAAATGTCTTTTGGATTTTCTTTTAGCAAAAACGTCGTTATTATCAGTAACGTTTTGTTGATTACACAGTTCCATATATACTATTTTTACAAGTATATTAACTATTTTTTAAGTTTTCAGAATTATCTCTTTATATTATTAAATCTAATTCTTTTACTTAGGTACTTTTCTATTTTTAAACTCAAAATTTATAAAAAATATCGATCTCAAAATTATTAATTTGCGTATCAATATTTTGTTTAATTACAAAATTGAAAGACAGTTGCAGTTTTATTGAATTAATTTACTAAATTATTGCTTATAAAAAGAAAAATATATACTTAATATGATTTGGCAAAATATTATAGTTCCTCTTTAAAAAAAATTAAAAAAAAAATTTTCTATTTAATGTATGACTAATTTAATTTTCTTAATAAATCGTTATTCAATTATTTTGATAAATATAGTATCTTTTTTCTAAGCGTATCCGCATCGTTTTGTCATAATTACACGAATAGTTAAATAGAGATAAAATTTTGAAAATTGGCATTATTTTTAGGTATGTTTTGATACTGTAAATTATAATAAGAATTAGTAACAGGAAGTACTTCATCATTTGGAATCTCTTTAGGATCGGAACTGATTGAATTCAAGTGAAAGTATTACTTGGTATGTGCGAATCTGGGGAAATCCGTAATCATACTCCACGTTATTATTGTCTAATGCATGGCTTAAGCCTCATGATTCAATCGAATCGATACTGATTAGAACATTTATCAAGAAAATATATATATACATATTGCAGTAAGATAGTATAATACAATACATTCTTTGGATAAATAATATATATCTTCTAGTATAAAAAATTATATTCTTTCTTGTTATTAATATAGCAAAATACTTCGATAAAAAAAATACTTCGATAAAAATACTTCGATAAAATATATAAAGCATGAATTTGTTATAATATTACAAATGTGGTCAATAAAAATGAAAGTGATAAAGAGAGACAGCTGAATATGACTAATCTCCTTCTCTTTCTAATTATTATTTCTAATTATTATTTTCTATTAATATTATAATTGGTTGAATAGGAAAGGGGCTAGAGATTTTGGCTTTCGCGTTCTCTCTCATTTTTATCGACTAATTTTACACGTAGATGTTCTGTTATGTCTTTTGTTTTGATAAATTATATTTGATGTTTTATATTCATCATTATATTCTCTTTTTATTTTATTAATTTTTAATATCATATTCCATTAATTTTAATCGTGTTATTAACACAGCGTGTAAATTTAAAATCAGGTAAATCTCAAGTTAGAGAGTTACTTTTTGACGTCATCGCGCGAACATGCACGGTTTGTACTTATCCACGTCATCTCGTTATTCAAGCGTGACACTGGGCGAATAATCGCTTTGTGTGTATCAGACGGCCGCGTTTTATGCAATATCGTAGAGTATATCCGGAAATCATATACGTTGAAATCAGTCATTGTTTGCTTGGTATATAAATCTTTGCGATATACAACAGTTTATGTGCGTATGCGCATTCGAAGAGAATGTGTACGGTCGATAATACACATTTCGATTATTTCGTAAAAAAGCAAAATTTAGTCGAACCAATTCGTGAACCGATGCAAGCAGTGGTGTGTACGTATACATATAAATTTTTATTTTCTCTACGCAAATTACCTGAACGCGCTTTATGGACCACTTTCTAATTGCATTCTGGAAACGTTGCGTCCCCGTAATAGTAAAAAAATATAGAAAAAGATTGGTAGTCTTCGCACTAATATACCTAATAATTGTATCTACTTAATCATTAGCTGTGATTTGCGATGTGACAGAAATGAGAGTTGATCACATGCAAAACATGTTTTACATTTGTCGTGTATGTGTGATTCGACTTCATTATTAGCTTACGTGTCACGTCGATTTATTACAGCTTGTCATGAAACGAGGTGTGTATCTATCTACACGAAATGTCTAAGAACTCACTCTTGCACAGCTACAGATTAGTTAAAAATGTGTAGCCACAAAGTGTATCCCGTAAATCTACGAATAAATCCATTAAAGTCATACGCAAACGGGACATGTAATATCGAACACTTCAATATCCGTTAAAAAAATGTTCTGCTATATTATTTGATTCTTGTCGAAATATCATTCGATATCAAATGATCATACGATTTAAATATATTGAATATTATATATCATATTTGCGTATAATTTAAAATATTTAAATGGATCAATAAACTACATAGCGATTGATAAATGTTTAATTTATATTTAACTAAAAAAGATTATCAATAAGTTTTATTTTATTATACAAAAGCTTTTCGTGTATAATTAACTTTTGATTGTTTAATTTTAATCTAATACACGTGTAATTAATAATAATTATAAATTTTATTTTCTATAATATGTAGTGGGTGAATCGGTATAAGAATCCAAATTATTAACATAAAAATACTCATGCGCAATTTATTGCAATTTTCCGCAGCTGTTTGTATTACTTGAAAGAAAGATAATCAATAATTCTATTCTAATATACTACCTAATTACAGCTTTATAAATGTCACAAAGGAACCTCCTTTTTTGTACTCGTGCAGGCAAGTGGTTGTGATGGTGTTAGAAGGCCAATGTAAAAAGCACTCCAGTCCACCTCGAAATATTACATAGTGTAAACTGAAGAAAGACAAGAGTTTCTAAACAATTCATGTTAGTTCCACTAGTTTCCGATGTTTTACAATCTCATAACAATCATCAAAATTATTTCGCAACTTATGGTTGTTTATTAATAATTGAACGCAATGTTTGAAAGAAATGTTTAAATTGTTTTCTTTATTCTAGTTTTTAGTTGCAACAATGTATCAATTTGTTTAAAAAAAATTACAACAAATTACTTATTTTTGTAACAACTTTTAAATTGGACTTCGCGAAGAGTATATAAAAAATGATATTAACACAAAGATTTGTTTTCCATAATTCTAATTTTTTCGTAATTGTGTCACAAGTGATTAGAGTACTCGTTAATTATACAATAAATTTTTAAGATATTTCATAAAAAATTTAAAAAAATCTTAAAATTGTTTTATGCATCAATTTTATCCGCTTATTCGGCAATCTTTAGAAATTAATAACTTGTTAATTATTGCGAAAATTGTAAAATGGTAAAAGACTTTTTAACTCATTATATACAGAGTTTAGTCTATTCTATTTGACCACGAGAAATTATGAGGTCATTATCAGACACCTTATATATATGCATTATGAAAGAAATATATTAACTATACAAATATGTTACAATTATATATTCATTAACATATAATATTCGTGGATCATCGCAGAAGCTGTTTCCATATACAATCGCAAAGATTAATCAGTGCTAGATATGGTATAGTATTAGAATAGGTAACTATTTGAAGGCATTATATAAAATTATTCAGAGGAAAACGTTTTTGTTTTATTATCATTTGTCGCGTGTGTATTTTAGAATATGATGCTAATCAATACTTATTTTAGTAATAAAACTATGTACATTAATTTTATTTCTCTGAAATTTTTCTACAGTTTTACTGATATTTCAATTGTTAGAAAAAAATTGTTAGAAAAATTAGAATAATTTTAGCAAAATTTTTTCACCGGGGACAACTAGAATCTTCTTGTGTTACAGTTCCGCTTGTCAGTCCGGTACTCAAGATGTCGAATAAAATTGTATGGAACGATACGGATCCGTGCGAGAATTGTGTATTGCGTGTTCAACCTATCTATATCTGTCTATCGTTACCTAGTTCATTATTAGCTTTGAACGGCCTAGAGAAAGGGCGGTTCTTATCCGCTTCGCGCGACTTATCCGTTCCACTGCAAAAGACGTTCACAGCCTTTCGATAACGAAAGTGAGCCAAGTAATGTCCTTGACTTTACTTCCTATTCGATGTCTACATAACATCCTGTCTCTGATTTTCTCAAGAGTTTGCAATCAAATTTCTCTTCCTGAACAGTTTTTAATATATTGATGTATACTTGGTGATTTCTTTCATTTAAACTTGTAATATCCGTTATAATTTAATAGAAACTTACATATACATATACACACATTTACACAAACGTGAATCTGCGCTTGTACACATATAAAATTATACTTTATTTATTAATTTTAAAGTAAACAAATTTACAAAATTACAAAATTATTATATACGCAACAAGCTTTACGTCATATTCATTATGCTTCGGAAAGCATGGAAAATGTAGGTGGAACAAAGGAGAGAGGTGTGCTATTTAAAAACAAGTTTTATATTTTAATATTGATACTGCTTTTTTCGAGATTATTTACTACTTACATTAACGTGTCCTTTGGTAGTTACTTAATTTTTTACAAGAAAAATGCGAATATTCTGAGTTTACTAACAATAGATACTCTCTCCAAAAGCAATGATTGTTTTAGATCGATATCTACGACTTTCATCCTTCTCACCAGGTAATTAATGACAACTGAATATTTACGTATGTGCATCAAGACTTTCGAATCTATCACTGACTAGAAGTTGTATAAATACATGCGGAAGACAGAAAGTCTGCCAAGATTTTACGAGATATATTTACGATAAAATTAAATCATTAAAATTACATATTAACATTATATCTAATCTAAGTGAATGCAATAAAACATTACCGCGGCGACTTTGATTACTAGATATACTAGATGTCTTATAATTTACATATAATTTCCCTGATAAAGTTGTTATGTACAAATCCTTTCGTAAGTATACATAAATATGTATTAACGGTTTAGCGCTTCAGTTTTATTTACTATAAAAGTCACTTGACACATGCAATCTTATAGTATTAATTTATTCTTTTTATTTATACTTTATATAGTATATATATTTTATACAAAATACATATTAAAACTAGAAATACAAAAAAAAACAATTTTTTAATTAAATTAATTAATTTCATATGCCAATTTCACTCATGATGCATTTTTCTTAGAATATTTCATGTTCTTTCCATGCCTTTCACTATCCTAATACTCACCTTTATGTTTCTTGTCAAATGCAATGGATTGAATGCTCCGTTGACGGAGATGTAAATTTTTATGAGATCATCAATAGAAAATTGAGAATTAAATTTGGGAAATTAATGGTGCTATGGAGAAACAATTAACACTGTTGGTTGTAAATAAAAAATTAACATTTGTATGTTCGTTAGTTTTTTATTACTAACCTTAACAAGAAACACACGAACAAATACTATAAATAAATCCTATGTAAAATAGAATTAAATTAATCAGCTGTATAACTAATTTTACACACATTTAAAGAACGACGATCTTCAATCTCTTTCGAATCGCGTCTTTTGTCTCCTTTGGTACGTATGGATTCTTCAATGGATCTTCATTTAACCTGCAAATGTAGCACTAAATCAGCACTCTAAAGTAAAAAGTTACTTATTATATATTAAATTATATTGATAAATAAACAATTATTAAATCATAAAATTTACATATTTTGTGTATCCGTCTGTGCTAAAATTATTTAAAAAAAAAAATAAATTTTACCTATAAAGAGATGGTGCATCGGCACAATTAACATTGTACCACCAATCGCATGCAAATTCGTTTTGATTAAAAAGCGTTCCATTGGTGCATAAAAAAGAGGCACCCTGATGCCCTTCACGCCCATCATGGCAAATGTGATATGCCTGTAAATATATGTTATAATAACATTATATATTATATACATACATGTATACATAAAAAATGTACACAAAATTTAAATGGTATATAATTAGTCGTATGCCGAATTCTGTTTAAGAACTATTTTAGACAATTGAACTTTTAATATAATAAATAATAAAGAATTTAAAAAATCACGCACTGTTGCTGGTAAATAAGGCTAATATAATGCTTTTCTGTTACATAAATGTCGTAATTAAGGAATTAATGCGAAACTTGTTGTGCAAGTTTACTGAAAATAATAGGAGCGACGTGAAACAGTAGGAAAGACGTCAGGTTTAAGGAAATACAAAGGAAGAAAATGACATTCTTAAAAAAGAAAGTTTAGCGCGCGCTCTGGAAATCAAGTTGCGATGCATGACGGAGCATTTGAGTCACGTAACGTCATTTATGTCAGTGCGCTTTATTGTTCATGAAAGAATAAGTGGTATTTTGTACTATTGTATTTATACGACGTTTATCGCTATAATTATTTTGGATTATTCCGCTAATATCATACTAAAAGAAAAGATTGACTGCTGCAGCATTTTAGATAGTAGAATGTGGCATAGCATTTGTTAATCAGCTGCAGCAGCCAATTAAAAATGCTATGCCATATTCAGGCAACCTTTTCTTTCAGTGTAGGTAAGCCGTGAGAAAAGATATCTTTTTCAAAATTACGAAAGTTGTTGAAAAGGCAAGAAGACAAAATTACATTCAGCGTATCTCGACACACCAAGAAGGGCTGAATCAAGCTCAATTACGATAACAATTTGCCAAGACTGTTCTCCCTCGGAGTTATATCTTTCACTAAAGCGAGATCGGTTCTTACCGCGATCTCCCGCGTTGCCTTGAGGTTTTAATAATACCAGTCCGTTCTCTTACATAATAAATCCGCTCTACTTTGTCCGCGCTCACGTTGCGCGCGGTTAAAATCGTTGGAATGATTTTACCTTGCTTTCCGAGCAATTCTATCGTTTTCTATGAGAAAACACGACACAGAAAGCATAATACTGCATGAAGAACATCAGTTTACAAATAAATTATTAGTATTGGCCTTGAGTGCCGATGGCTTATTTTTAGCATTTTTTAATCATATCTTATTTGTTGAATATTATTATCACCTTTATAGCTACCACATATCGAGATGTTTACATCAATTTTATACAGATAAAATATAAATAAAATATAAATAATATAATAATATTTTATGTTATATAATAATATTTTTGTGTTATTCGTTTCTTAAATAATAGTGTTATCACATGTTTACAGAATTTTTTACTGTTGATATTCATAATCGAAATTTTTTTTATAATAAAATAATTCATTCTTTTTTACTTTTACAAAAGCATTATTAACAGCTTATCGGTAATAGTTAGCATGAGATATTAAAAATAAATAAATATCTTCAACGTGTACCTGGCAGCCAGTTTCTACGTTTGCGTACATTCCTGGTACGACCGGAACATGTGCGCAAGAAAAACTTGTAGGTGGCACTGTGTGATAAAGGGGATAATCTATTCCAGGGATTCCAGGAATCTTGCTAAAGTCTTGATCCTTCTTTGATTCTTCTTTCACGATAATAGGTTGATGAAATCCCACTATGGGTTGGAAATTTTGATATTCGTCATAATAATCATCTACTACTATTCGCCCCTAAAAATTGACAAATAAATCGGTGGAAAAATAAAGCGCGTTGTAATAAGTTTATTAGATAGATTAGTAGAAATATTATTATTAAAATATTTAACAAAGGTTTCTTAAAATATAAGCTCTTTAAACAAAGTAAGTAGACGGTCGCGAGTATTTTTGTAATGTTGTAAAAAGTATAATCTGTTTCAACTACCAGATCCTAACTCGGTTTTACAATTTAGAGAAAGTTCCAAGTCCAGCAGAGTGTAACAAATGTTGCCTCGATTTATTCAAAGTCAAGGACGTTTTTTTATTCCATCTCTTTGTGCTGTCATTATATTACAAAGTAAATAATTTGATATGACTTTAATTCTGGACAGAATCAAGAGTGTCAAAATATTTCACGCTACAAACATAGCGTAGTATAATGTGCACGCGTACGTGTATAGGACTTATGTGTGTGTATGTGTGTGTGTGTGTGTGTGTGTGTGTGTGTGTGTGTGTGTGTGTGTGTGTGTGTGTGTGTGTGTGTGTGTGTGTGTGTGTGTGTGTGTGTGTGTGTGTGTGTGTGTGTGTGTGTGTGTGTGTGTGTGTGTGTGTGTGTGTG